>NC_057802.1:322037447-322334990 GCF_018294505.1 Triticum aestivum | reverse complement strand
GGGGCGGCGGCGGGGTGAGAGGGAGGGGGCGGCGGCGGGGTTTATAAAGAGGGGGGAGGGGTGCTTGGAGGAGGGGGCAAGGCGCGGCGGCGGGGTGTCCGTGGCGGACACGGCGGCGGCGTCCGGCGTGCTCGCGGAGGAGAACGCGGAGATGGGCCGGCGGCTCGGCTGGGCCTCGGCCCGGTCAGGCGCGGCGCGATTTTTTTATTAACGTTCCGCCGAAAAATTCGTAGAAAACTAAATAAAAATCCAAAAAATATAAAACAAATTTTCCCCGTCTAGTTAGAATATTTAGAACAGGGTGAACATTTTTTGACACAAAAATAAAGTTTTGAAAACATGCAATATTTTTTAATGCAATTAAAATTGCAAATAAAATCCGAATAAAATCCAATAAATGATTTTAACATTTTTCCTCCAATATTTCAATTGTTTTGGAGAAGTCATATTTTCTCCTCTCATTTATTTTTAATGAAATATTTTTCCGGAGAGAAAAATAATTAAAACCAAAATCCTCGTTTTATTATTTGATGAAAATCAAATATGAAAATTTGAGAAAATCCCCAACTCTCTCCGAGGGTCCTTGAGTTGCTTAGGATTTATCGAGGATTTGTCGAAATGAAATAAAATATGATATGCAATGATGATCTATGTATAACATTCCAAATTGAAAATTTGGGATGTTACAGCTTCTTAGAATGGAGTTGACATTCTTTTGCTGGACTGGAGCGGACTAGTTTTTTGGCCACTGGAATCTGCTTATTATCAGTGGGAGTTGGGTTTCTCTGTGCTGGAGCAGTATCTATGAAAAATAGAGTTGGTTTATTATCTCCTGGCGTTTGGATCTTTTGCAAAGACCTGGTTTGTAACCCTTCAGATTCTAACATAGCCGTCTTCCCCTTGCATGCCTTATATAGAAGAATGGTGCTTCAATTATAAAACATGCTACATCAGAGATGGAATAGGTATTGAAGAATACAAAGGCATGACATATTGACATGTATTCCCTCCATCCAGAAATAAATGGATGGGTCTAGCCGTATTTCAGTTCTAGATACATCCAGTTTTATCCATTTCTGCGACATGTAATCCGGATGGAGGGAGTATGATGTAAGGGCTAGGGATACGACAGGACAACACAGTAAAAAAACACTGAAAACCCACTACGAACCAAAGTAATCAAACCCACTGATATGAGATAGTACACTCATGCAGCTCAGGATGCAAAACTACCAAGCAATTTTCCTTACAAAAATCAACATTGTGGCCTTTAATCATACATTTTGCTACAACTAAATTTAGATTAGATAAAGGTTGGATTCACGCCGATTAACAAAATACATGGTTATGTAAAAATATAGTGATATACTACAGGTACTTACATCTGCATTGGAGCCTAGAGAATTCCTGCAAGAATCTTTCCTCACAGATGATACCAGTGCAGAAATTCTTCTATCTGTTAAGCTTATTTTCTAAAAGAGAGATGGGTAAGAAACATGTAGAAAATATGATCAACATGCTATAAAATTTCATGATGCAAGGATACGCACACGCTTTCTTAGAATGGAGTTGACATATTTTTGCTGGACTGGAGCGGACTAGTTCTTTGGCCACTAGAATCTGCTTATTATCAGTAGGAGTTGGGTTTCTCTGTGCTGGAGCAGTATCTATAAAAACTGGAGTTGGTTTATTATCTCCTGGCATTTGGATCTTTTGCAAAGACCTGGTTTGTAACCCTTCAGATTCTAACATAGTCGTCTTCCCCTTGCATGCCTTGTATAGAAGAATGGTGCTTCAATTATAAAACATGCTACAACAGAGAGATGGAAGGTACTCAAGAATAGAAAGGCATGACATATTGACATGTATTCCCTCCATCCGCAAAAAATGGATGGGTCTAGGCGTATTTCAGTTCTAGTACATCCCTTTTTATCCATTTCGGCAACATGTAATCCGGAAGGAGGGAGTATGGTGTATGAGCTAGGGATACGACAGGACAACACAGTAGAAAAACAGTAGTTGAATGTAAAACTGTATGCTAGCGTAATACGTACCGAAAAAACTAAGGCAACATACACGTGTATGATTGGGAAACTAAGATGGCATTGCAACGGAGCACTAGAACAACACTTCAATGTAAAAAAACATGGTATGGTAGACAGATGAAGTACATACTGATGAATAACAATGCATAAGATATTCAGAAGCATGATGTCCAAATTAAGCAGATGGCATTGCGATAGAGTAGAATGACAGTACTTGAATTTGAAAACATGTTATCATGAATGGAATAGGTACTCAAAAATAGGAAGGCATGACATATTTACATGCATGATCAGCATGCTAAGCACATGGCATTGCAACGGAGTAGATACACTCCTGGACATTGTATGCATGTTGTACCCATATCACGGGCCAAGTTAAGCAAGGACCTTGTGGGGTGAAGAGGATTCAACATCTTTCTGCAAGTCTTTTGAAGAACCGCCTTTACATGTTCCATCATATTGGGTATCATTGACATCAAGTTTATTGGCCTTTACATTGCTCCGTGAGGTTCTTGTGGATATATCAGTGTGTGCCATTATATCTGACATGCATGAAAGACAACTAGTTGTTAGATTTATGTAATGAGTGCCTGTAGGAGATGACATAAATAGTAGGACTGGGGTTAACTAGCGGCAACAGGTCTTAAAAACTAAAGGGAGAACACAGATGAAAGCTACAGAATATGTATCGTTTGTACTCGAGATTAACTAGATGGCACACAAAAGTATTAAAGAACTACATAGGTTATACTAGAAGTGGTATAATACTATAATCACCAGCCTGTGGGAAAGCATTGGCTGATGGATGATAACTATGGAACAACGTTACCTAAAGAACAAGTATCTTAGCTGAACTATGGAACATCGTTAACTTCTGAACAAGACCCGTAAGAGATCAGCATGAATATACAGTGAAATGTGATAATCTATTTTCCATGCTTAGATGAATTACAAAGCCATAAATGTTGCACACAAGTAAGATGAGGGTACAACCTATCTGGCTGCCATCCATAGGAGTGAGCATCATGTGCTGATTTGTCGATGGCCTTGCAGTTGTTGTGGCTGTCCATGTCGGGCACGCGCATTCGATGCAGGGAACTGTTGAGTGGGGACTATAGCTCCCTTCTGGTGTATGCTTCCCTTGTTGGAGCAGCTGCGGTGAGTCGGAAGACGGTGTGGCTGAAGATGTAGATAACGCATAATGTTAAGAACGCCACATCTCTTTGATCTGAAGAAATACACTAAGAGATCAACAGCAAGGTACGAGAGTGGTCACACGTCTGTTGACTGAAGACTAAATTGGGGTCATACGATTTTATTTTATTTTGGTATTGTCCGATCTACGCCGGATGGCTTGATGGCCGTATTGTGCCTCCTGGCTGACACTGTTAGGAATCTTCCCCGAAGAGCCAGCGACCGTCAGCAGAGCAGCCTGCCTCTGCCGTCCGTGGCCCCAGCCAAAACCCTGCTCCCCGCCCCACCGCACTGCCGTGGTTGAGCCGCCCCCGAGCCAATCCACAAAGACTCCCCGTCATCCAGATCCGGCGGCGGCAGTACCTTCAACCCACGCAACTCTAAGATAGCCATCTAAGCGCTGCTTTCGTGGCGAACTTGCGGCAACGCACCCTTACGTTAGACAGCAGCCAACCGGCAGCCTAGGAGCTCCGCCGCCTTGAGGGGTGCTGCTTCCCATTGGGAATCGATTGGCCCAGAATAAAAATTCAGACAACTGACGCCTAAATAAAGTGATTTGAGATGAGGGTGCGACCTATCTGGCGGCATGGTGAAGTAGGCAGGTCCAGCTGCCGATTCGGTGAGGTCGGCGCGGTTGCGGTGGCGACCGGCGGCAGGGAAACAACGATGTCGCGACGTTCGACGGCTATGGGGAAGGAGCGCCGGGACTCTAGATGGATCCGAAGTTGGAGCCGCTTTGGCGCCGTGAACAACGGAGGGGGTAAATCGGCTCCGGTATGGTTCACGCGGCCGTCGTCGAGGCAGCTCCAGCAGCACGGAGTAAGAGGCACACGGCCCAGTGCACGACGGCAAATGGACAGCGTCTCTGGCATTAGGGAGGAGGGCGGCTGTGAAATTGGTGCGGTGGGGGCGCCATGGAGGAGGGCTGAGGTTTCGCGGCTCGGGAGAAGGGAGCTTCCGGGGAGAAGGTGATTTGGTGCCCACGAGGTACGAATGGAGGCTCCTGCCTTTAGGCTTCTCGGCTTGGGTCTGTGTACTGAGGGTCGGGGATAGTAGAGTAACTTTGCTTCTCCCCAAATAGTGGGCGGGAGCGATTTTGGGCGAGGAGGGCGTGTTTTGAAATATAGTGGGCACGAGCGATTTCGGGCGAGGAGAGCGTGTGTTGAAATAGTGGGCGCGAGCTATTTCGGGCGAGGAGAGCGTGTTTTGCCGACCATGGTTTATGAATTATTCAACACATGTCATTTCGGCCGAGGAGAAGGCGCGCTTGGATGAAGTTACGAACCTACCCTCGATGTACAACGGGCCAATTGATGTGTGTCCCACATAGGACGGTAATTTCGCGTCTCCCATTTATTTGCTCAGGCGAATTCCACCGAGCAGAGGATGTTTAACGGTTCGTTCAAAATTGGGGAGAACGAGCATCCACATCTACCTTACCAAGTTGATTCGAATCAAATTTTGAAATATTAGCTTTCCACTTCTTCTTTAGATGGAGAGATGATGCTCGGGAGTAATGTGTTTTTACATGCTCGTTGCTAGGAGTCATATGACAAATGGTTGACCCACTCAAAAACGGGAATCAAAGCCAAAATGAAATATCTTGATTCAATGAAATAGCTCGTTCACCAGGTCAAAATAGTGAACTAAATCCAAAATTGAACACCTCAATCGAGTAGCATGTTGTACAGTATTATAGTACTCCATGAACATGTTGAAAGTCAAATTGATGAACTTGTTTGATATACACATATATCCGTTCATGTGTGGATTGCAGACAACATATTCTCCAATTTAAATATTTGAATGCAAGTTTATATAGAAACATGGTTTATATCAGTCTTTGATGCATAAAACGCGACCTCCCCCTCTCCCGAACTCCTGCTCTCTCTCTCTCTCTCTCTCTCGCCGACAATTTTCAATTCTGTCGCATGCATCCAACACACAAACCTTGTTGGTCCCTCTCGCTTTCTCTCCATCTCTCTCTCTCTCTCTTTGTGTGTGTGTGTGTGGGGGGGGTCTTTCTAGTTCGCATGCATATATACTCCATCTATAGGTCTCTCTCGCACACTATGTATGATTCTCTAGTCCAAGCTAGATATCTTGGATGCACTCATCGTACGCACACAAATTCCTTGGCTCGTTGCCCGTAACTCTCTGACGCACCACTCTATCGTCTCGGAGCACTCCCCCTCTCTCTCAAACTCTCCATCTAACTGGGTCACACATACACATGCATATCTCACTCGCACTCGGTAGGCCCATCTAAAACTCTATCTCTCTCCCTCGTTCTCTCTCCATCTCACACGCACACACACACAATCTGATGCCTAGCTAACCAAGTATGATGGTCTCTCACTCAATTGTAGGCACACGCAGTCCCCCTATATGTATATGACTAGCTAATCTTAGTCTCCATCACAAAGATGTGCATGGTCTATCTCGATTTCTCTCGGGGCATCTTCTATCGCGCACGCACCTCCCTCAATCTCCCACCCATATGGTCCCCTCATGATCTCGAGGGGATCTCTCTATCACAAACACACCCTCTCGCCCTCCCCATGCGTCCATGTTCTCCATGTGTCCCTCTCGACCTTTGTTCCTTGTTGGCCAGACCTCTATTGGACATGTGCTATAGGGGTGTTTCTCTCCGTTGCAAACAATCACACACTAGCTATCTTCGTGTATCTCCTAGCCTCGCTTTTGTATCTCGGAGATGCATGCGTGAGATGTTCGCCTAAGAAACGAAAAAAACACACACTCTCTCTAATTTATCGTTTGTTGTCACTTTCCCTTTCACACACATACTCTTTTTGCACACTTACTCATTCTCCTTCACACACACTCGATCTCTCTCGACTTAGGCACTCTCCTCGGTCCATAGCATATTGATTTATTGAAAAGTCAAACATCACAAAGTTTGACAATGTACGTGGAGAAAACATTTACATCTAGAACGGCAAACATATACCATTAGATTCACCATGAGATGTAGTTTCGTATGATGTATCTTTGGTATTGTAGATATAAATAACATTTGCGTAAAACTGATCAAAGTTTCCAAAGTTTGACTTCTAAAAAATTTACATGCACTGCATTATCGAGCGGATGGAATATCTCTTTCCCCCTCTCAGCTATGTGACGCACCACTCAGCCTTATCGGGGCTCCTCAATCTCTCTCAAACTTTATATCTCCTTGGTTCACACATACACATGTCTCGCTAGCGCTATACATATAGACCTATCCAACACTCTCCGCCCTTGTTCTCTCTCTATGTGACACGCACCCCCCTAATAAGTACCATAATCCCTCACTCCATCATAGGCGCAAGCACTGCCCCCCTAAGTACGATTATCTCTCACTAGCCATCAGGAACACACGTATTGTCTCCTTCCGTCCATACATCTATCTCGATATCTCTCGGGGTATCTTCTATCATGCACACACCTTGTCACTCGATCTCCCACCCATGTAGTCCCATCACGATCTCCAGGGGATCTCTCTATGACAAACATACACTCTCTCCTCCCCATGTCTGTATTTTCTCCGTACGTCTCTCTCGACCTCTCTCCCTTGTTTGTTAGACCCCTCTTGGCCACGTGCTAGGGGTCTAGCTCTCTCGGTTGCAAACAACCACACACTATCTCCTCACCTTGCTTCCGTTGTCGAAGATGCATGTGTGATATGTTTGCATAAGACACACACGTTTTTTCTTGACTTTTATCGAGTGTTGTCCATGTCTCTTTCACACACGCACACACACTTTTTTCACTCACTCTTTCTATTTCACTCTCTCTCTCTCTAGATAGGGACTCTCTCACGTCCATAAGCATATGGATGTTTTGAAAAGTCAAACCTCAGAAAAGTTTGACCAGGTATATGTGGAGAAAAACATTTACATCTGGAACGATCATTAGATTCATCACAAGATGTACTTACTTCATACTATCATTTATCTTTGGTATTGTAGATATAAGTAATTTCTTTATAAATTTGGTCAAAGTTTCAAAAGTTTGACTTTTAAAAAAATGTTGGAACTACATTATCGAACGGAGGGAGTAGCTCTTTCTCTCTCTCTCTCTGCTATCTCTCACGGGCCTCCCCTCCCACTCGAACACTCAATACCAACGGATTATACGCTCACTGTGTCAGCGTATAGCTCTGTATATTATTTAGTTGACCGGTCAACCAATCCACATGTTGCCTTGTCAGCTCGTGTTCTGTATCTTCGTGTGCTGGCCCACGTGGCAGTGGGTGAAAATAAGTAAACTAGAGGCCCATCTGACACGCGGTGAAGTAAACAAAGTTAAAACCATTCGGGATAGCACCCCGCACGCTAGTAAATTGAGGGCGCATTGAGGACACACTTCTTCCGCGTGAAGGACGCACTCGCGCACAATTCACCACTGCGCGGCGGCATGCACCGAAGGACGCACTCGCGCACACCCAACACACAACACACGCCAACACATGTGTACACCGGCGTCGCCGCCAATTGAGATGGACGGCGAGGCAACCAACAAGCGGAGGCGGCTCGAGCCAAAACCGCATCCGGCGAGCCTGGACTTCATCAGCAGCCTCCCCGACGACATGCTGCTCATCATCATCGGCCTCCTCCCCACCAAATCTACCATGCGGACCGCCCTACTCTCCCGGCGGTGGCGCCCTCACCGTCGACAGCTGCCTCTGCGACGGGGATTGCAAACGCATGGCCGCAGTCTCCAAGATCCTTTCATCGCACCCTGGGCCAGCCAAACGCCTTGACATCCGCATGTTCAGTACCAACTGCAAGGTCCAACCCAAGTTCGACGAGTGGTTCTTATCCCCCGCCCTGGATCAGCTCGAGGAGCTCAACTTTGAAGCTGGACGATGTCGCTCTCTACCGCCGTCCGCGCTCCGCCTCGCGCCAACACTGCGCCGCGCCAGCTTCAGCTCCTGCTATCTTCCCCAAATTAATGCCGCGCCCGCCCTTCTTCTCCCTCAACTCAAGCAGCTCGACCTCTTCAACGTTGTCACTCTAAGAAGGCTATGGAGCACCTGCTCCACAGCTGTACTGCGCTCGAGTACCTTCGTCTTGAGCAGATCCACGGGTTCATTAGCCTCCACATCGCCTCGACGAATCTCCGATGGATTTATGTGTCTTGCTGGCCCCGCAACAAGACACCAATTGGGAAGAGATCACTCCAGCTGTTCCACGTTATGGTCATTGAGAATGCGCCTTTCTTTGAGAGATTGCTTGTATCAGATCTAGAAGGTCCAACAAAAATCAGGGTCATTGACGCGCCAAAATTGACAGCGTTGGTGCACTCATCTGCCAAATTCTCCGAACTCTTTATTTGATCCGTAATCGTTCAGGTACATCACTCATCTTCTTCTCCGTCTTCTTGAAATTCACATTTTTTTATTTTCTTCTTGATGTATTTACGAGCGTCTTCCAGAAAATGATTCCCACAAGCTTGACCCAGTCTATGCGCACAGTGAAGATCTTGGCAATAAAATCTATTGGCCCCAATCTAGATCAAGTTGTTGGATTCCTTACATGCTTTCCGTGCACGGAGACGCTACTCATCGAGGTGAAACTTCATTCCTATTAGTAAACGGTAATCACAACATAGCTAAATTTTTTTGTAATTTCCCAAATTACGATGACAAGTGTAGTGTTCAAAACTGCATCTACGCACTGCACCTAAAGAAATGTTTTTAGTATTTTTTCTCACGTGATCACCTGCATCGTTGTTTTGTTGTACTACTATAGTAGCCTAGGCTAGTCATAGTGGAAAGTAACTTAGACTACTCCAGTAACTCTATGGTTACCCTAAGAGCAAGTACTACCTCCGTCCTGGTTTACTCTTCCTATTTTGTAGTATCAAAATTTGACCATAGATTTAACTGACAAAATGTTAATGCATGTCACTAAGAACTATATCGTTGGATTCGTATTTGAACACAATTTCAAATGTTGTAATTTTTAGTGACGTGCATTGGCATTTTCTTATGTAAATCTATGGTCAAAATATTATACTAAATAAGAGGTAGTACAAAAGTGGGCTATAACGGCCCTCCACTATGTAGGCCAAAACACGTGCCAAATTCACTTGTGATGCATTTGGCATCGATGCCCCTCCACTGCTCACCTGGTGCCGCAATCTGGATCACCTACTTTGCTCCGGTGCCAAATTAAATCACGCAATGAAAAAACACTTGCGTGGGAGAGAGAGAGGACTGAGGCAATAAAAAAACACTTGTTTGGGAGAGTGAGAGGCTGGTGTAGTTGGTTTGATTGATTTCTTTATACATGTGGGTCTGTGTGAACAGCAGTGCCAACTCTCTCACATCACGAGAGCAGTGCCAAAATCTTTTGATTTGACATCGATGCGTATTATGTGTCATACCTTTGCGAAATATGGCATCGGCCACATAGTGGAAGGCAACAAATGCCCAAGCTCTTCACGTACTCCAAGGTAAATGAGAGGAAAGAGAAAGAGAGAGTGAAAAATATCACTAGCCAGCCAACCCTATCGTATGAGCGAATGATATTGGTACCTCGTGATGACACGGCAATCTTATACAGCCAGCTGCTCTAATATGTTCTCTTCTTTTGTAGTTAAAAAAAGACCAAAAAGTGAAAAATGTGTTGCACTATAACAATCTCATCGAATGCCTTGATCTCCATCTTACAGAAATTGATTTGGTCGACTACCGAGACAGCACATCTGAGATTAAATTGGACAGGTTCTTTGTTCTGGAGGCAAGTGTGCTCAAGGTAATGAGGTTTGGCGTTCTTTGGCGCAACAATGAATGGCGTGCTGATCACCGCAAGCATCTAAGCCTAAATGACAAAGTCTACGCAGAAGCTGAATTTATTTTTGAAACATCAAGTGGCTAGAGACTCGAAAACTTATTTGCCCATTAGTGACTTGTCAGGGCGGTGGATTTTAGTTTGTACAATAATGCTACATCCACCTAAAGTAACGAAAGTTCTTACGTAAACTTCCTAGTAATTCCCTCTTCGTAGGAGCAGCATTACTCCTAACATTTGAAATATCAGTTTGAAACTTGTAATATTGCCGTGTCCTATTCCTGCGTTTTCAAAATTCTGCGAATCAAAACAGGTCCTGAGTTGGTGATGATGTTGTGCCTGCCATCTTTCACCAATAGCCGTCAGATCTTGATCTAACACATACAAACCAAACTTCTCCAGTTTTGCAAAAAGATACCCGCACCTGTTCCCTATTTACAAAAAACTCCTTGTCTTTCACAATCAGCCTTATCTCCTCCCCACCACATCTAGAAGGCCATGGAAAAATCTGGCGCGATGGCCGCTGCCGGCGCCGTCCACCCCCCAATCTTGATGTTCCGTGCAATGCCCGTGTATGGTTATACCATTCTTATACGGAGTACGAGTAAGATGCCCGTGTATTGTCAGGGCGGTGAGGCTGTATAATGACTGCAGACGGTGAGGCTGACTATGTATTATACAGGCGGTGAGGCTGACTATGGTATGCCGAACACGGCGCCTATACTTAGGTGTCATCTCCGGCGTAGGGTCTTGTCACTTCACTGTGAGGAGCAACACGTAATAATTTGACCAACGGGTAGTACAGTGCTACTACATTGGTAGTACTACTACTAGTACTAGCACCACCATCTGGATTTAGTAGTACTACCACGTCCATCTGGATTTAGTATTTGACTAGCAATATCAAGTAATGCATGTCACAAAAAATGTACTACTCCCTCTGTAAATAAATACATGGTGTATTGTTTTATTCCTATCGGCGAGATAACTTAATGTCTTTTTGCTACTTAATAGGATTACATGCAATGAACTAACCACCGCATGTGATGTTTGGTAGTCTCAAGTCATTGAAAGCATGCACGGCCCACATCTCTCAATGGTTGATATGTCACGAAATAAGAAACGAGGAGGGAGTTAATGTACCATGCCTAAGTGTTTTGGGATTATTTGGTTTTCATAAGGTGACTTACACAACATCTTTGGTTACATGCATTAACATTTTATTAGTTAAATCAAAGGTCAAAACTTGGCGCAAAATGCAAAGGGGACCAATAAACCAGTAAACATCAAAGTTCTCTCGTTTGGCCCCAACTAGAGGTCCGGTGAGATGACTATACTGCACCGGCACGGAGGGGGCGCGGCTTCATTGACTTACTGCACTTGCCTTTGGGTGTATGACACGTGGGCCCAACGGGTGGATGGCCAACCTGTCATGCAGCCAAAGGCAGGTGCAGTAGAGGGGCGAGGAGTAGATGGCCAACACGCACGTGAATTCAACGCAGTCTGCACTTCTCATATAAAGGCTCCCGCCAGTCCAATCTACGAAATCCTACGCACCTACGCACCCAAGGGCAAGAGTGATCACTCCAATCGCAAGATCAGTTGACTAGAATCTAGACCCATGGAGGCTATGAGCGCGAGCATCAGCCAGCTGTGCCAGATGGTCCACGACGCCGGCCTGCGGCCAGGCACCGAGGAATGTCTCCAGGTAGTGCTTGAGGCCGCCAGGGCGAGGGGCCGCTTGGACGACAGATTCGTCTCCTTGTTCGACAAGGTCCTCGTCGGCTTCCTCGACAAGTTCACCGTCGTCAAGAAGCTCGCAGACGACCTTGACGTATGCCCCCAGCCCATGCGCCCAGGCTCTGTGATGCCTGCCACCCTCAACGGCCTCTATGGTGACAACCGCTTCGATGCACTGGTGGCCCTGCGACTGCCCGCCGTCGCGCCGGAGAATGTCCACCTTGAGGTCGCGCTCGCCGCGTAGCGCCTGGCGCAGCAAGACACCATCGACATAATCACCCACGTCTACGCACAAATCGTCCACAAGGACTACTACATGCAAGAGGAGGATGATAGGACGCTGGCCTTCTTGGACCATAGGGCAACCTTCGACGGCATTGTTCAGAAGCACGTTGAGCTTGCCGCCAACACCGCTGCTCCTCACACGTCGGTTGGTGACCCGGTGCACTAGGGCGTGAGGATGTCGTTGATGGATCAGTATGTATCTTTATCTTTCCGTCAAATTCATGTAGTAGTATATGGTACTACTAGTAATTATCTTTCCTTTTGCATCAACTTCATAATTTTCGTACGTACTCCATGCATGAACCGCGCCAGAACCAAACTTCTCATTACTCTAGGGAAAATCGTTATTTCTATCTATCGGTCGCGCCATGGAGCACAACCAAATTTTACAAGTTACAATTTCAAAAGGAAAAGCCTGCCATGTTCGCGTCGCACCCCCACACGGTTGGTCCGACACGCCGCTCAAGGGGGAATGCGTGCTGTGTTGCATTTTCACTTACAAGTGGGACCGTAGTTGAGCAAACCGACTATCGGCAAACCCCCACCCCGCCCACCGCGCGATGGCTGAGAAAACAGGAGGGAGAAGAGATGGTTGTAGCACGGACTCCAAGAAAATTGGTCTCGGATGGGACTCGTGTGGGTGGCGTGTGCCGTATTGCTAGACAAGAATGCTTGTTATGGCCCATGCCAGTCCACTATATTGAGGTGCTGGTTACGTAGAACAAATTTCCTGGAGTCTGTGCTCAGCCCTCCTCCATCTCTCTTCTCAGCCAGCCAGCAGACGCGCGGAGCCCATCGTCTGTTTGCTCATATGCGGTCCCACATGTCAGTGAAAACGCAAGAGGACCCACTGAACCTGCACATCTTTCACCTCGACATGTTGGTGATGAAAAACAAATCCAATAAAGATCTTCGGTGGCCACTTTTGGAGTTACTCAAGAGTAGTAAGATTCTATTTATAGTTTAACCCAAGATGCACATCACGTGGCTTCAACTACCACTTTATTTTCTTGCATGACACGACCTGGATGCTGGATGTCCCACGTGTCGACAAAAGGAGGAAGAACTCGACCAAATCTTCGGTTGTGCTCTCGGATTTGACTAGTTGTGCTAACTTAAAATTTTATTGTGTAGAATGGATGCAAGTTTTGGTATTGGGAAGAAGAGTACAACAATATATTCATAGAGCGCAATTTAGTAGATGTTCTAGCAGTTTTAGCTAGCATAGAGGCTAGAGATGAGACTAGTGCACTTGTTGATAGAATAGAGGCTAGACACGTCTACTTCTTTGCACTCGAAGAAGAAAGAAGCACGCAAGATCGAGCCTCCGCAGACCAACAATGAATGCATCGAGAAGGCACTAATCCAACTTACAGGAGCAGTTATGGAAGTTGGATATCTTCTAAAATGTATTCTTGTGGTTCTTGTTTTCTTTGGTCTTGCTTTTCTAGTCAAAATTTTGGTGATGTATTTCCATGTACCAAAAAAATCAATGATGAAAGATATGTGTTTGCAAAGAAAAATGTACGCGGCCGAGATGCGTCCGCGTGTTCGGCGCACGGCCACCGCATGCCAGAAATGGCCCAGACACGACCCCATTGCCCTACCCAAACGGACATAATCCAGGCCAAACGGAGGTCTGTTTGGGGTCGTGCGTTGGAGTTGGCCTTACAAGTGGGACCGCAGTTGAGGAAACCGACTATCGGCAAACCCCCACCTCGCCCACCGCGCGATGGCTAAGTTAGAGAAACGACGAGGTTGAAGAGATTGCGGTAGCACGAACTCCTAGAAATATGGTGTCAGATGGAAGTCGTGCTGGTGGCGTGTGCCGTACTCCTGGACGTGAATGCTTGTTCTGGCCCATGCCACCCTACTACTCCTACTACTTATAGTAGTAGTATCGAGGATTCGAGGTGTTGGTTACGTACAGCGAACACATTAACATATGGCCCACCTCACACTGTGGCCAAATTTCCTAGAGTCTGTGCTAGGTTAAAAAGTGTTCTTTGTGAGGATGGGTGGCTGGTCTCAAGTTTAAAACTTGTTGTATTACCTACGTAGACGTAGAGATAGTGCAGCATGTGAAGCTAGTACAAATAGTGTACTATTGTTGATTGGCCTCATCCGATAAACTGTTGCAATGCACGTACAATTATGTATTCAGAAAATATTTTTTTGCCTCGTCGTAGCACGCACTCAGAGAAGCGACTCGAAAGCCATTCATGAATTTAGTAAGTTTATCACAGACATATCATTTTATTACATACAACAAGTCATCAACCCACAACGACAACGAGGATACATTATAAATACTAAAGTTTTCATCACAAAACAAATAACAAGCCATGAAATGAACTTCAACTCAACCAATCCTCGGCGTTGGAAACGCTTGCTTTGAACCACATGTGATTCTCTGGGAAAGGCAACCTACTGTCAATCTCGAGACCAACGGAGGACTGATCATCTAGGCTGAAGCGGCCTACTATATCATGACCAGGGTAGGCAACCACCGCAATGTCCGACGTATAGATACAGTTGCTTCTCATAAATGGTAGTAATGTTGTGTCAATAGCAGTTGGATCGCCTTTCACCATCATTGGATAATTTTGTCCAAGGAAGAGTGAGTTTTCTCCAAAACTATCAATACTGTACCAGGGAGAAGGTGTTGGCGCTACCACACTAGTATCCATCTCGAATACCATGCAAGGGGTGTTGGAATAGGTCCGGAGAGTGCGACCATGGGAGACAACACCTGCTTCCTTGGTAGTAACATCAGCAATGGGCTGTATACAGACAAGAAGGGGTGATCCATCAGAATTAGTTGCCAGCCGCCACTGAGTATATGGGCCCTGCTCGTCCTCATGCTCGTGATCATCACCATCATCATCTCCCCCTTGGTTATAAAAAATTTCAAGTATAGGTGGTGGAATGTTCATAGGACCTTGGAAACACAAGAAGAAGGTTAATTAGTAGAGAAGGGAAACTTGCTAACTCGCATGCATGTGGATGAAACAATTATAATTACGGTGGAAGACAAACATACCGAAACTACAAGGATCCCATGCAAAAACAGTGCCGCGAGTGGTGGCAGCAAACACAAGACCCTCGTACTGAATTGCATCACAGTACACATCCGTGTATAGAAACTGATTTTTGAGCAATATCCATCTAGTCGAACCACGAAGGACGGCAACAAGCTTGTTGAAGATAGCAACAACTTCATAGTTCTTGTAATTCCAAGAGCGGTTGGGAACTCGACAAATTGCTATCTTCCATAGACGACTGCCACCATGATCGTATTTGAACGTACGTAGATCATCTGTGTGCTCAACCTCAGGGCACTCTGAGATTTTTGGAAGTGGAATCCGCTGACGAGTGTACACATTCACAAGTTCCCACTCGCAATTGTACCCAATATAAACAACCCAATCTCCATTTGCGCCAGCCCAGGCCTTACCCTTAAGCGATGGCATCTTGACATCACACGTATCATTATCAAGCGGCATCAACTTGCACAAGGCGAGGCCTCCGTCGTCCGCGCCCATGCGAACAGGCTTATAGTGAAGAAGATAAGGGAGATCAAACCGCTCCTGGACCCTTGGGTTCCTTGTAATGATGTTAGTAGTTGAGTCGTGAATGGTCTTGAACGAACCTGCCATGCTAGCCGAGGTGATGATGTCGTACCGATCAATGAGTTCCCCCACCACGTCATCTTTCAGATCGGGGCAAGAATAACGGGGTCGTTTCCGGCTTGTTCCCTCCATGGAGAAGACGATCGAACAATGGCAGAAGGAAGGGTGAAGGCAAATGGAGGAGGGAGGCGTGCGACAGCAGTTCCAAATCGAGAGGGAAAGGCGAAGGGTCGGTGGACGGTTGCCAGTTTGCCACGGTACACGAAGAGGCACCCCGGCCTACACGTTCTTTCAGAAATTGTACAAAAGGACTCGCCGTCGTCTCACTGACATGTTGGAATGGGACCACATGTCAACGAAACATGGTGTGTAATTTCTCGTGCAAAATGCGATCTGGCTGCGTTGGCCCGAGGTGCCGCATTAGTTATCGACCTTTATTTTTTAACATACAATCTGAGTGGATAGCTCCTGTGGTCATCACACGTGAGCGGATATATAGGTGGGCTAGGTGGGCAGGCGGCAACAATCTAAGTGCTAAAAGAGTTGATCTCGAAAAAAGAGTTGATCCAATGCTTGGTTTTGTTTGGATTTTCCAACTATGACCATTGGATAGAGTGAATCAATGGCTTACGTTCAAAGTTATTCTCATACTATAGAATGGTATAGGAACGTGGAGAGATTTGGTTGATTTTATATCGCTGAATAATATAAAATATTATGAGTGCAGATGCTCCACCCCGAGGTTTGTTGCTCCTTCTCGAATCTATGTTCTTCAACTCTTTCATTTAAGACATGAGCTTTGTTCATCCTTTTGCCGACACGCGGGACATATATATGCCTCCATTTTACAAAATCATACTATATGCCTCCAGGGCACGCGGGACATCTAGCATCAAGGTAGCGTGTCATGCAAGAAAATGGAGATATGCAGTGCGTAAGTGAGTCGTGCACTTCGATGGCACCTAGTACTACGCAATATTTTTTCTCCTCGATGGCACGTGAATAGTGCACGTACTCAATGACAGAGCATGGGATGGTAGCCATGGACATGGTCGGCCCTTTTTGAAGAGAGTACTAATAAATACGTAACTTTGATGTGTCCCCTCAACTCGCAGAACGACGAGAAGCTTGCTTACTACGCCTTGTCCCTCGCCAACGTGTGCGCGGTGGCTCGCAGCACGAGGAGAAACTTTTGCTTACAAGCGGTGGACGTGCAGCCGTTCATTTGGTGTCAGAGTGCCAGAAGTACTACTGTAGTATGATCATTATTGTTTGACTTCCGGAAGAGCAGAAGGGCCAAGTGCAAGGTCACCTACTAACCTAGTACAGTACTACTATAGCCAAAGGTGGTCCACCTTATTAGAGCATGGTTAATTAATATAGGCGGCTCTTGCAGCGGCACATCATTTAGAGCAAGTACTCTCTTCGTAGGAACAAAGGAAGTGAAACAAAAGTTGGAGTGGATGCTAGATTTCCAATTAAAACATGATTACATAGGGAAAAATCCTATAGCATTCTATCCTATGAATCAAACGACCAATGTAGGAAAATTATGAGGGGGGTCTCTCCAACAGTGTTCCTCGGCTCGCACCTAGCATCATGGTGGTCGAACTTGGAGTCATTCATCTGGTACACGTGGCATCTCAGATCTAGACACAAGGTGACGCGACCTCTCACTTCGTCCGCCATTTGAAGCGGCGCGCCGGTGGAGGGCTAGCATACTCCAATATTAGGTTGGCTCTATGTGATGTGGCAACTTCATATACTAACCGGATGGTGGCTATACTACTATGGTACTCACACTCCAAGAAGTGACTCGAAAACCATTCATAAATTGAGTCTATGACATACATTTGCAAATGTACCATTCATTACATACAACAAGTCATGAGCACACAACGACAACGAGGATACATGTTGGATTATAGATTATTTCCAACAAAACATTCTAGTAAATTTCTGAAGTTTTCATCACACAACAAATAACAAGCACTGAAATGAACTTCAACTCAACCAATCCTCAGCGTTGGAAATGCTTGCTTTGAACCATAGGTACTCTGGGAAGGGCCAGCTATTGTCAATATCGAGAGCAACGCAGGACTGATCATCCAGGCTGAAGCGGCATATATCAGGACCAGGGTAGGGAACCACCGCAATGTCCGAGGTATATATACAGTTGCTTCCCATAAATGGTAGTAACATTGTGTCAAGAGCAGCTGGATCACCTTTCACCATCATTGGATAGTTTGGTCCAAGGAAGAGCGAGTTTTCTCCAAGACTATCAATACTAAACCAGGGAGAAGGTGTTGCCGCTAGCACACTAGTATCCATCCCGAATACCCTGCAACAGGTGTTGGAATAGGTCTGGAGAGGGCGACCATGGGAGACAACACGTGCTCCCTCAGTAGTAACAATCTCAGTGCACTGTATACAGACAAGAAGAGGTGATCCATCGGAATTAGTTGCCAGGCGCCACTGAGTATATAAGTTCTGCTCGTCCTCATGCTCGTGATCATCACCATCGTCATCTCCCCCTTGGTTATAAATTTTTTCAAGTATAGGTGGTGGAATGTTCACAGGACCTTGGAAACACAAGAAGGTTAATTAGTAAAGGGAAACTTGCTAACCCGCATGCATGTGGCTGAAACAATTATAATTACGGTGGAAGACAAACATACCGAAACTACGAGGATCCCATGCAAAAATAGTGCCACGAGTGGTGGCAGCAAACACAAGATCCTCGTATTCAATTGCATTACATTACTCATCCATGTACAGAAACTGATTTTTGAGCAATATCCATGGACGAACCGTGGAATCAGTAACGGCGGCAACATGCTTGTTGAAGATAGCAACAACTTCATAGTTCTTGTAATTCCAAGAGCTGTTGGTAACTCGAAAAATTGCTATCTTCCGTAGACGACAGCAACCATGATCGTATTTGAATGTACGTAGATCATCTGTGTGCTCAACCTCAGGGCAGCCTGAGATTTTTTGAAGTGGAATCCGCTGACGAGTGTACACATTCACAAGTTCCCACTCGGAATTGTACCCAATATAAACAACCCAATCTCCATTTGCGCCAGCCCAGGCCTTACCCTTAAGCGATGACATCTTGACATCACACGTATCATTATCAAGCGGCATCAACTTGCACAAGGCGAGGCCTCCGTCTTCCGCGCCCATGCGAACAGGCTTATAGCAAAGAAGATAAGGGAGATCAAACCGCTCCTGGACCCTTGGTTCCTTGTAATGATGTTATTAGTTGAGTCGAGAATGGTCTTGAACGAACCTGCCATGCTAGCCGAGGTGATGACGTCGCACCGACCAATGAGTTCCCCCACCACGTCATCTTTCAGATCGGGGCAAGAATAACGGGGTCGTTTCCGGCTTGTTCCCTCCATGGAGAAGACGATCGAACAATGGCAGAAGGAAGGGTGAAGACAAATGGAGGAGGGAGGAAGAGCGTGCGACAACAGTTCCAAATCGAGAGGGAAAGGCGAAGAGTTGGTGGACGGTTGCCAATTTGCCACGGTACATGAAGAGGCGCCCCGGCTTACACGTCCTTTCGGAAATTGTACAAAAGGACTCGCTGTCGTCTCACTGACATGTTGGAACGGGACCACATGTCAACGAAACATGGTGTGTAATTTCTCGTGCAAAATGCGACTTGGCTGCGTTGGCCCGAGGTGCCGCATTATTTCTCGACTTTATTTTTTTAATGGCGTGCCGTTCAGTTTCGAAGCACGACTAACTGGTACTGTTTGCAGAGAAAATATAAACTACTCTACCACTACTCCACCTCTAGTACTAGTAGTATAAAAAATATATATAGGCTGGAGCTTCAGAGCTTTCTTGCTAAGGGTTGCCCACTTGCTTCTCACACTATCACCCTCTCTCCAGATCTAAAAAAGACGGCCTCTCTCTCCCTCCTCACTGGTGGTCACAGATCCGCCGGGGAAGAAAAGTACATGCAGCGTTGACGCACTCGTCGTCGGCGAGCGAGGTCATGCACTGATGACAAGGCCGTCCTCGTCGACCTAGCGCCCGCGCGGGATGGCCTCCGTCCCCAAGCTCGCTTCCATAGTGCATGCGGAGGACGACGACCACGAGCGAAGCCACTTCCCGCCAACCCTCAGGTATGCCACCTCTTTTCGAACCATACCCTTGTTCTATTGCCCCATCTGCCACGTCGCTGCATGTGGATCTTTTTCCACTCCACCATCTTCCCAATTTGCTATCCTCTGCACTGCTGGTCACGCAGACGAAAACCTTAATTTGCACTATTAAAGGAAACCCTACTTCATGCAGACTAATCCATTTCTGGGTTGAATAAGGAAAGGAAGGGAGACTGTAGTGTCCAAGAGAGTAGGCATTGAACCCGCATCTAGGTTGAAAAGGGGAAAATCAGTAGCTAAGGAACGAGTCTCGTGTCTCTTGGTTGAAGAAGGGTAGAAAGGCATGACAACGCAATAGAGAATGACCAGGTCGATCGGTTTGTTGTCCTCACATAGGAAAAAGGTGGCTAAAGAGAACAAAACTAGAACGTAATCCACATATGCTGCCTGGATATTTGTTGCTCTGGGCAACCATACCTCCCTCACCACTCTATGCGTCCGTGGAGGTACATCGTACTGGTGCGCCCACTGTCTGAATGGGCCTCCCATGCTCTTATTGTCACTTTTTTGCTGTTAGTATAACACCAGCAGTCATGTCAAGCAATGCTACTGCTAAAGTGATGCCACATTTAACTAATGCCGCACTCAGTCTAATGCGAAAAAAAATTAAGCAATGCCATTTAATGTCACTGGATTATTTCAGGGTTAGCTGTTGATTGTGGATGTATTAATGATTTTTCAGCTAAGGCATTCTAATGTTGTTGCACAACCAGTATACCAACGATGAAACTTGTTACTACCTTCAGATTTTTGCACTGTTAATGCTTATAGATTACATACCTCACCCTCATGAGATAAGTTAATTTTTTTTGTACAGTGTCACCAAAATGCCAAGGCGCTGATGTCATTTTATTTTGGTTAAACTGCACAAAAAATTATGAAGACAAGAGGAAAGGTCAAGGGTGGGCACCTCCTCCTCCGGCTGTTCTCTTGATTCGTTCGATCAAGTTTTTATGTTTGATCGATTATCAAGATTGGGATAGCAATTTTTAAGGTCCCCCCGAGTTCGAAATGATATTTACCTTGGAGGTACATGGTTTGCAATTTTTCTATACTATCATTAGTTAATAATGCTAGTTACCTTCAGACTTTTGTATTTGGTTTAATGCTCATGCACAGCTAGTATACCAATCCTGAAACTTGTTACCTTTACATTTTGTATTGTTAATTCTTATAGAAATCTTCCAGTGCTAGAGTTTATTGAAATCTGTTCAGCAAAACCATTGTACTGTACCCTGTAATAAAATAACTACTCTACTGTTGCACTAGCCATTGGATTAGTGTATATTTGTAGTATTCGAATGGTGTTGCATTAGCGTATGGACATAAATAAAGTGTGGCAAGCTTTCCCAAATATGTGCTCAAGAAAACTACTACCTATTTTTCTAAATACTAGACGTTTTGGTACTTTAAATTGAACCGCGAAAACGTCTTATATTAAGGAACAAAGGGTGTAGAGTTCACTCAATTATCCCGGTAAAGCTAGTCACACCTTTGTTAAAATTAATGATCATTATGTTATCGGAGGAGGACTGTATGTTTGTCTCTAATGCCTGTCGACTACATACCTGACATCATGATGTATTGTCAAGTCATTTCCTTTTGTACAGTGTCACTAAATTGTCAAGGCGGTGATCGCATTTTATTTTAGTTGAACTACACAAAATATGTTTAAAAGAAGAGGAAAGGTCAGGAATTGATAATTCTTTCAGAAAGAACTATATATGCCTTTCTGACATTAGCCGTTGTTGCCTCATTTATTCCTTCAAACAGGTGGTTAGAAACAGTCTTGCTATCTTTTTCCATTAAGAAATTGGAATGCTTATATTTGTGAGTCTATGCTTCAACTAGTGCCACCTTTATAGTAATCACACTTTCAATATATATGCAAACAGGGATGCTCGATTTTAGTGGAACTGCATAAAAAGTCCAACTGGTTCAACATTAGGAGCATGTTTTCTTCCAAACCTTTATATCCAATTGGTGGCACTATGAGCTGTTCATTACGAAGGTACATGGTTTGCTACTATCTTGCTACTCTTTTTGTACTGTCATTAGATAGTAACACTAGTGGCTTGCATGTGAATTTATTGGCATGGTGGACCTACATTGGAGGTGCAGGACATGATTCAATGATTGGATGCTCAATTTCGGTTGTATCGATTTCACCTCTTCCATCACTGTGAACATGGATATCCTTGGTCTGATGAAGAATAGGCGCTATATTTCTGCTCTGAACTAGCAAATCAATTCAGTATGAAATTGTCCAGGGCAAAGCATGACTATATCAAATTGTCCAGTGCAAAACATGACAGATGCTAAGCGGAAGAGACATGTCTAAACCGAAAATACAAGGTGGGGTATATGTTTACTAGCTGCTTGATATTTGTGCAGACAAATATGTCTGCCCGTTGCTATTTGGCAAACACACAAAGTGACCACAATTTTGGTTGAACTGCACAAGAGAATAGTATAGTCACTGCATGCAGTGCCATTTGAAAATAGACACAGAAAGATTGGATAGTCACTTCATGGACTGCAGAAAAGTAGTATTGTACTATTTATTGGCCAAGACTAGGTGCTTCATTGCTTTCGTCTGATTATACAATGGGCATCATTTTGCCTAAGTTAAAGTTTGTATTCCGAAAATAGTCGCGCTGTGTGATCAAGAGAAGACCAAATCATATTGCAGTGGATGTTCCTCCATCATGTGTGGTTCATTCTCATGGTTCCAGCTGTTGGTGAAACCACTTACGTTTGCAAGAGGAATTGTAGACTTCACAAACAAATTTGTCTTTCAGTCTGTACTGAATGTTGGCCAAGAGAAGCATCCATGTTAGTAGGAAGAACAGATGTTTTTTCTAGATCTTTGCTTTTGGAGCTACATATTTGTATATGATCTGTGAATCATTGAGATGCATTAACATGTTGATCTTATGTATGGGAATCGTACTAGTTGGTTTTAGTTGCGACGCAAGATCCGAAGTGGCTGATCTTTGCTTTTGGAGCTACATATTTGTATATGATTTGTGAATCATTGAGATGCATTAACAGTTCCTTATTTCTGTTCGCTCAGTGTTTACAAGTTACTGATCGATCACAAGCTAGCCTACTAATGCGCTCCTGGCACTTTTAGTTGCGACGCAAGATCTGAAGTGGCAGTTTTTTGAATAAAAATGCCTACCTCTGAAGAAACTGACAAGCTGCTTTGAAGAAAATGCCATGCGAATCTGAAGAAACTGCTAGCAAAAACGTTCGCAAATGCCTTATCTCCCAGCTAAAGTTCATCAACTAATGCCCTCGGTTGCGACTCGTTGCATGCTGCTCCGCGTACTAGCTGCGAGGGATTCTGTGTGCCTGCATGCAGCCGGCCGTAATTAAGGCAGCTAACTGATGCAAAAAAGATGCGCTTTAATTGTTGCGGGCCTTTTAAGTCCGTGGAATCATTATTGACAAGGAGGGAGATGATTCGAGTGCACTCATTTGACCGTCATGCCGGCGTGCGACCCAGCACGGACGGGACGGGACGGCACAGTCATAATTTCAGTTTCTCTAGTTTTCCACGGCAAGCTGGCGTGCTAAGCCATGCCTGCTTATACATTGAATTCCGATGACCGTCGCGCTACCTTCCGCCTATAAGTACTATTTCCCGGCCTTCTCCGGTGGCACCGTGACCCAACTCGCCCTATCCTCATAAGCCCCCACCGGCCCGACGTTGCTCGCCACTTATCCACGCTCTCGCCACGTCCGCCATGGCCCCGCCCATCCGCGATAGGCGAGGCTGGAGGCGGTCACCGCCGGAACTAGTGTTCGGTTTTTCACCGGAAGGCAGACGGAGGGAGGAGGCATTCTATCGGTCTTTACATGGCAATGCGGAGATCGAGGACTTGTTGGAGCGCGACCGCCTGGCGGAGAAGCAGGAGTAGTTGGAGCGCAACTGCTTGGCGGAGGAGTAGCGTTTCGCCGATTTGCGCCGCCAGCGGGACATGGAGCAGCAGTGCACCGACGCTCTGAGTCGCGAGCAGAGCGCCCGCAACTGGACCGACTACGTTGAGGTCGGCGCCCGGAAAATAGCCCTGCAGGCTGTCGGGCATGCACGCGTTCGCAACGCCGATTTTTACTACCAGCTCGTGAAGTGGGTTTCCCTCTTAGAAGCCGAAGCTTCGGTGGACCACGCCGGCATGGAAAGGGCCAACGCGCGCGAGCACCGCGCCCTATCGCACCTCTGGCAAGTCTGAGGTGAGGCGGAGGACGCCGGTGCCGACGTTTAGCGTGTACCACAGATGGCGGCCGGCATCGTGTAGTTAGCTAAGAGTAAGTTAGTACTTGTACGCTACTAGAGTATTAGTGGGAGTAGATAGTTAACTTGGCTATGATGGTTGTCAACGTGGAAGTTCAGTACTCTATATGTGGATCAGACCTGTTACTTTGCTTTGAATGTTGAACTTTCCGTTTGAACGTATGGAATGGGCTGTTATTTTTTTAAATGGGTTGTATTTGTCCGACACGGGTTTAGAGACTGACTTGTGGGCCTACCAAGTTGATGCGTACACAATCAGGAGATGATTGTAAGTGGAGAGGATGACAGCAGGGACCCGCCAAGGTCATGGCAGTACGCAAGCAAGTGCCTCCTTATTTCAAGCCAATAAAAAATGGCTCCTCCTAATGGATTTCTGACATTTGGGTCCCATGCCATTGTCAACGTAGTCAATAAACGAGAGAATTGCACAACAGCAGCTGACACCAGGGACCCAACTTCTCCATGCGTCCCTCTGGACCTTTGTTCCTTGTTGGCCAGACCTCTATTGGACATGTGCTATAGGGGCGTCTCTCTCCGTTGCAAACAATCACGCACTAGCTATCTTCGTGTATCTCCTCACCTCGCTTTTCTATCTCGGAGATGCATGCGTGGTACGTTTGCATAAGAAACGAACACACACACTCTCTCTAATTTATCGTTTGTTGTCCCTTTCTCTTTCACACACATACTCTTTTTGCACACTCACTCATTCTCCTTCACACGCACTTGATCTCTCAACTTAGGCACTCTCTTCGGTCCATAGCATATAGATTTATTGAAAAGTCAAACATCACAGAGTTTGACCATGTACGTGGAGAAAAACATTTACATCTAGAACGGCAAACATATATCATTAGATTCATCATGAGATGTAGTTCCGTATGATGTATGTTTGGTTGTAGATATAAATAATATTTGCGTAAACCTGGTCAAAGTTTTGAAAGTTCGACTTCTAAAAAATTTATACGCACTACATTATCGAGCTGATGGAATATCTCTTTCCCCCTCTCAGCTATCTGACGCACCACTCAGCCATATCGGGCTCCTCTATCTCTCTCAAACTTTATATCTCCCTGGTTCACACATACACATATCTCGCTCGTGCTACATAGACCCATCTAACAGTCCCCGGCCTTGTTCTCTCTCTATGTGACAGGCACCCCCCTAAGTACCATAATCCCTCACTCCATCATAGGCGCACACACTCCCCCCTAAGTATGACTATTTCTCACTAGCCATCAGGAACACATGTATTGTCTCCTTCCATGCATCCATACGTCTATCTCGATATCTCTCAGGGTATCTTCTATCGTGCACACACCTTTTCACTCGATCTCCCACACGTGTAGTCCCATCACGATCTCCAGGGGATCTCTCTATGACAAACATACACTCTCTCCAGGGGCCACGTACTAGGGGTCTTTCTCTCTCGGTTGCAAACAACCACACACTATCTCCTCACCCTTGCTTCCGCTGTCGAAGATGCATCTATGATATGTTTGATAAGACACACACGCTTTATCTCTACTTTTATCGTGTGTTGCCCATGTCTCTTTCACACATGCACACACACTTTTTTCAGTCACTCTTTCTATTTCACACACACACACACTCTCTCTAGTTAGGTACTCTCTCACGTCCATAAGCATATGGATGTTTTGAAAAGTCAAACCTTAGAAAAGTTTGACCAGGTATATGTGGAGAAAAACATTTACATCTGGAACGATCATTAGATTCATCACAACATGTGCTTACTTCATACTGTCATTTAACTTTGGTATTGTAGATATAAGTAATTTCTTCATAAACTTGGTCCAAGTTTCAAAAGTTTGACTTTAAAAAAATGTAGGCAGTCCATTATCGAACGAAGGGAGTAGCTCTTTCTCTCTCTTCTATCTCTCACGGGCCTCCCCTCTCACTCGAACTCTCTATACCGAGGGATTATACGGTCACTGTGTCAGCGTATAGCTCCATATATTATTTAGTTGACTGGTCAACCAGTCCATATGCTGCCTTGTCAGCTCGTGTTCTCTATCTTCGTGTGCTGGCCCATGTGGCAGTGGGTGAAAATAAGTAAACTAGAGGCCCATCTGACACGCGGTAAAGTAAACAAAGTTGAAACCACTCGGGTTAGCACCCCGCATGCTAGTAAAATTGAGGGCACACATCTTCCGCGTGAAAGGACGCACTCGCGCACACTTCACCACTGCGCGGCGGCATGCACAGAAGGACGCACTCGCGCACACCCAGCACACGTGTACACCGGCGTCACCGCAGGCTGAGATGGACGGCGAGGTAGCCAACAAGCGGAGGCAGCTCCAGCCAAAACCGCATCCGGCAAGCCTGGACTTCATCAGCAGCCTCCCCGACGACATGCCGCTCGTCATCATTGTCCTGCTCCCCACCAAATCTGTCGTGCGGACCACCTTACTCTCCCGGTGGTGGTGCCCCCTCTGGCGCCGCGTCCCCCTCAACCTCACCATTGACAGCTGCCTCTGCGACGGGGATTGCAAACGCATGGCCGCAATCTCCAAGATCCTTTCATCGCACCCTGGGCCAGCCAGACGCCTTGACATCTGCATGTTTAGTACCAACTACAAGGTCCAAGCCAAGTTCGACGGGTGGTTTTTATCCCCCGCCCTAGATCAGCTCGAGGAGCTCAGCTTTGAAGCTGGACGATATTGCTCTCTGCCGCCGTCCGCTCTCTGCCTCACGCCAACGCTATGCCGCGCCAGCTTCAGCTCCTGCTATCTTCCCCAGATTAATGCCGCACCCGCCCTTCTTCTCCCTCAACTCAAGCGGCTCGACCTCTTCGACGTTGGCATCTCGAAGAAGGCTATGGAGCACCTGCTCCGCAGCTGTACTGTGCTCGAGTACCTTCGTCTTCAGCAGATCCACGGGTTCATTAGCCTCCACATCGCCTTAACGAATCTCCGATGGATTTATGTGTCTTGCTGGCCCCGCAACAAGACATCAATTGGGAAGAGATCACTCCAACTATTCCACGTTATGGTCATTGATAGTGCGCCTTTCCTTGAGAGATCGCTTGTATCTGATCTAGAAGGTCCAACAAAAATCAGGGTCATTGACGTGCCGAAATTGACAGCATTGGTGTACTCGTCTGCCAAATTCTCCGAACTCTCTATTGGATCCGTAATCATTCAGGTACAACACTCATATTCTTCTCCTTCTTCTTGAAATTCACATTTTTAAATTTCTTCTTGATGTATTTACGACTATCATCCAGAAAATGATTCCCGGAAGCTTGACCCAGTCTATGCGCACAGTGAAGATCTTGGCAATAAAATCTATCGGCCCCAATCTGGATCAAGTTATTGGATTCCTTACATGCTTTCCATGCACGGAGAAGCTAGTCATCAAGGTGAAACTTCTTTCCTATTAGTAAATGGTAATGACAACGTAGCTCAATTTTTTCGTAATTTGGCCAAATTACGATGACAAGTGTAGTGTTCAAAACTGCATCTACGCACTGCATCGAAAGAAATGTTTTTAGTATTTTTTCTCACGTGATGACTTGCATCATTTTTTTGTTGTCCTACTATATTATCCAAGGCTAGTCATAGTGGCGAGTAACTTAGACTAGTAACTATATGGTTACCCTAAGAGCAAGTACTGCATCTGTCCTGGTTTACTCTTCCTATTTTGTAGCATCAAAATTTGACCATAGATTTAACTGAAAAAATGTTAATGCATGTCACTAAAAATTATATCGTTGGATTCGTATTTGAACATAATTTCAAATGGTATAATTTTTGGTGACATGCATTGGCGTTTTCTTAGGTAAATCTATGGTCAAAATTTTACACTAAATACGAGGTAGTACAAAAGTGGGCTATAATGGCCCTCCACTATGTAGGCCAAAACACGCGCCAAATTCACTTGTGATGCATTTGGCATCGATGCCCCTCCATTGCTCACCAAGTGCCCCAATCTATATCACCTACTTTGCTCTGGTGCCAAATTAACTCACGCAATGAAAAAACACTTGCGTGGGAGAGGGAGAGGACTGAGGCAATAAAAAACACTTGTTTGGGAGAGTGAGAGGCTGGTGTAGTTGGTTTGATTGATTTGTTTATACATGTGGGTCTGTGTGCATAGTGGTGCCAAAATCTTTTGATTTGACATCGATGCGTATGTGGCATACTTTTGAGAAATATGGCATCGGCCACATAGTGAAAGGAAAAAATGCCCAAGCTCTTCACGTGCTCCTAGGTAAATGAGAGGAAAGAGAGAGAGAGAGAGAGAGAGAGAGAGAGAGTGAAAAAATATCACTAGCCAGCCAACCCTATCGTATGAGCGAATGATATTGGTACCTCTTGATGACACAACAATCTTATATAGCCAGCTGCTCTAATATGTTCTCTTCTTTTGCAGATAAAAAAAGACCCGAAAGTGAAAATGTGCTACACTATAACAATATCATCGAATGCCTTGATCTACATCTTAGAAAAATTGATTTGATCGACTATCGAGGCAGCACATCTGAGATTAAATTGGCCAGGTTCTTTGTTCTGGAGGCAAGTGTGCTCAAGGTAATGAGGTTTGTCGTTCTCTGGCGCAACAATGAATGGTGTGCTGATCACCGCAAGTGTCTAAGCCTAATTGACAAAGTCTCCGTAGAAGCTGAATTTGTTTTTTAAACATCAAGTTGCTAGAGACTCGAAAATTTATTTGCCCATTAGTGATTTGTCAGGGCGGTGGATTTCAGTTTGTACGATAATGTTGCATCCACCTAAAGTAACGAAAGGTCTTACGTAAACTTCCTAGTAATTCCCTCTTCGTAGGTGCATCATTACTCCTTACATTTGTATTATCAGTTTGAAACTTGTAATATTGCCGTGTGCTATTCCTGCGTTTTCAAAATCCCGCGAATCAAAGAGGTCCTGAGTTGGTGATGATGGTGTGCCTGCCATCTTTCATCAATAGCCGTTGGATCTAGATCTGACACATACAAAGGAAATTTCTGCAGTTTTGCAAAAAGATGCCCCACTTGTTCCCTATTTACAAACAACTCCTTGTCTCTCACAATCAGCCTTATCTCCTCCCCACCACTTCTAGAAGGCCATGGAAAAATCTGGCACTATGGCCGCTGCCGGCACCATCCACCCCCAATCTTGGTGTTCCGTGCAATACACGGGCATCTTACTCGTACTCCGTATAAGAAAGAGTAGAGATACTCGTGGCAATGCACGGGAAATTATGTCGAACACGGCTAGTTGCAAGCAGGCTAGCTCTACAGCCATGATGATAGTGAATGCAGACGGTGAGGCTGAATTTGGTATGCCGAACACAGCGCCTACACTCAGGTGTCATCTCCGGCGCAGGGGCTTGTCACTTCACTGTGAGGAGCAACACGTAATAATTTGACCAACGGGTAGTACAGTACTACTACATTGGTAGTACTACTACTAGTACTAGCACCCCTGTCTGGATTTAGTAGTACTACCACGTCCGTCTAGATTTAGTATTTTACTAGCAATATCTAGTAATGCATGTCACAAAATGTATACTACTCCCTATGTAAATAAATACATGGATTATTGTTTTATTCATTTTTGAACGTAGTTCCCAATGACATTATACACTCTCCCTTCCGGTAGATGGCTCAGATATGAAGTCTCATCAATCAGACTACTCCTGTACTCACCGAGCGCTCAGCTTGGTAAGCTACCGACAAAAAATTGCAATCAAAGACTGCTATTGTACTCCCTCCGTACTGGTGCATTAGTCATGTTACGAAAACCAAATAATCCCAAAACTTTCAGGCGCGGTGCATTAACTACCCACCTTGTTCCCTGTTTTTTGCCACGAAAAAATAAATCACCCAATAGGAGATGTGGGGTGCCTATGCGTTCAATGACTTGAGACTACTTAGCACAACATTTTTGGTTACATGCATTAACATTTTATTAGTTAAATCAAAGGTCAAAACTTGGCGCAAAATGCAAAGGGGACCAATAAACTAGTAAACATCAAAGTTCTCTCGTTTTCCCCCAACTAGAGGTCCGATGAGATGACTATACTGCACCGGCATGGAGGAGGACGTAGCTTCATTGACTTACTACACCTGCCTTTGGGTGTATGACAGGTGGGCCCAACAGGTGGCTGGCCCACCTGTCATACACCCAAAGGCAGGTGCAGTTAAGGTACCGGAGCTCAGTCCCACGGAGGGAGGGCCAAGGAGTAGATGGCAAACACACACGTGAATGCAACACAGTCTGCACTTCTCATATAAAGGCTCACCGTCAGTCCAATCTACGAAATCCTACGCACCTACGCACCCTAACCAAGGGCAAGATTGATCACTCCAATCGCAAGATCAGTTGACTAGAAGCTAGACCAATGGAGGCGATGAGCGCGAGCATCAGCGGCTATGCCAGATGGTCCACGATGCCGGCATGCAGACCGACACCGAGGAACGTCTCCAGGTCGTGCTTGAGGCCGCCAGGGCAAGAGTCCGCTTGGACGACAACTTCGTCTCCTTGTTTGATGAGGTCCTCACCAGCTTCCTTGACAAGTTCACCATCGTCAAGAAGCTCGCGGATGACCTTGACATATGCCTCCAGCCCACGCACCCTTGCTCTGCGATGCCCGCCACCCTCAATGGTCTCTATGGTGACAACCTCTTCGACACACTAGTGGCCTTGCGACTGCCCGCCATCGCGCCAGAGAATGTCCACCTCGAGGTCGCGCTCGCCGCAGCGCTTGGCGCAGCAAGACATCATCGACATAATCACCCACGTCTACGCGCAAATCGTTCACAAGGACTACTACGTGCAAGAGGAGGATGATAGGATGCTGGCCTTCTTGGACCACAGGGCAATCTTAGACGGCTGCTACCTCTTGAGCTTGCGTTGGTTTTTCCCTTGAAGAGGAAAGGGTGATGCAGCAAAGTAGCGTAAGTATTTCCCTCAGTTTTTTTGAGAACCAAGGTATCAATCCAGTAGGAGACTACACACAAGTCGCCTTGTACCTACACAAACAAATAAGAACCTTGCAACCCAACGCGATAAAGGGGTTGTCAATCCCTTCACGACCACTTGCAAAAGTGAGATCTGATAGAGATAATAAGATAAATATTTTTGGTATTTTTATGAATTGGAAAGTAAAGATTTGAAAGTAAAATAGATTGGAAACTTATATGATGGAAGATAGACCCGGGGGCCATAGGTTTCACTAGTGGCTTCTCTCAAGATAGCATAAGTATTATGGTGGGTGAACAAATTACTGTCGAGCAATTGATAGAAAAGTGCATAATTATGAGAATATCTAGGCATGATCATGTATATAGGCATCACCTCCGCGACAAGTAGACCGAAACGATTCTGCATCTACTACTATTACTCCACACATCGACCACTATCCAGCATGCATCTAGAGTATTAAGTTCATAAGAACAGAGTAACGCATTAGGCAAGATGACATGATGTAGAGGGATAAACTCAAGCAATATGATATAAACCCCATCTTTTTATACTCGATGGCAACAATACAATACGTACCTTGCTGCCCCTGCTGTCACTGGGAAAGGACACCGCAAGATTGAACCCAAAGCTAAGCACTTCTCCCATTGCAAGAAAGATCAATCTAGTAGGCCAAACCAAACTGATAATTCGAGGAGACTTGCAAAGATAACCAATCATACATAAAAGAATTCACAGGAGATTCAAGTATTGTTCATAGGTAATCTTGATCATAAACCCACAATTCATCGGATCTCGACAAACACACCGCAAAAAGAATTACATCGAATAGATCTCCAAGAAGATCGAGGAGAACTTTGTATTGAGATCCAAAGAGAGAGAAGAAGCCATCTAGCTAATAACTATGGACCCGAAGGTCTGTGGTAAACTACTCACACATCATCGGAGAGGCTATGGTGTTGATGTAGAAGCCCTCCGTGATCGATTCCCCCTCCGGCAGAGCACCGGAAAAGGCCCCAACATGGGATCTCACGGGTACAGAAGGTTGCGGCGGTGGAAATAGGGTTTCCTGGTTCTCCTGGATGTTTTCGGGGTATATGGGTATATATAGGAGGAAGAAGTAGGTCGGTGGAGCTGCGAGGGGCCCACGAGGGTGCGGGCGCGCCCAGGGGGGCAGGCGCGCCTCCCTGCCTCGTGGCCTCCTCGCTTCTTTCTTGACGTCCACTCCAAGTCCCCTGGATCACGTTTGTTCCAAAAATAACTCTCCCAAAGGTTTCATTCCGTTTGGATTCCGTTTGATATTCCTTTTCTATGAAACACTAAAATAGGCAAAAAAACAACAATTTGCACTGGGCCTTTGGTTAGTAGGTTAGTCCCAAAAATAATATAAAAGTGTATAATAAAGTTCATTAAACATCCAAAACAGATAATATAATAGCATGGAACAATCAAAAATTATAGATACGTTGGAGACATATCAACGGCATTGTTCAGAAGCACGTTGAGCTCGCCGCCAACGCCGCTGCTCCTCACACGTCGGTTGGTGACCCGGCGCACTAGGGCGTGAGGATGTCGTTGATGGATCCGTATGTATCTTTATCTTTCTGTCAAATCCATGTAGTTGTATATGGTACCACTAGTAATTATCTTACCTTTCGCATCAACTTCATAATTTTCGTACGTACTCCATGCATGAATCGCGCCAGAACCAAACTTCTCATTACTCTAGGGAAAATCGTTATTTCTATCTATCAGTCGTGCCATTGAACAGAACCAAATTTTACAAGTTACAAGTTCAAAAGGAAAAGCCTGTCATGTTCGCGTCGCACCCCCACACAGTTGGTCTGGCACGCTGGTCAAGGGGGAATGTGTGCTATGTTGCATTTTCACTTACAAGTGGCACCGCAATTGAGCAAACCGACTATCGGCAAACCCCCACCCCGCCCACCGCGCGATGACTGAGAAAACAAGAAGGAGAAGAGATGGCTGTAGCACGGACTCCAAGAAAATTGGTGTTAGATCGGACTCGTGTGGGTGGCGTGTGCCGTACTGCTAGACGCGAATGCTAGTTATGTCCCATGCCACCCCACTATATCGAGGTGCTGGTTACGTAGAGCGAACACATTATCTCTCTAGGAGTACGGTACACCTCTAGTACTACTCACATTGTCGTGAAATTTCCTGGAGTCCGTGCTCAGCCCTCCTCTCTCTCTTTCTCTCTCTCTCTCTCTCTCTCTCTCTCTCTCTCTTCTCAACCAGCCACCAGACGCGCGGAGCCCATCGTCTGTTTGCTCACATGAAGTCCCACATGTCAGTGAAAACGCAAGAGGACCCACTGAACCTGCACATCTTTCACCCTGATGTGCTGGTGATGAAAAACAAATCCAATAAAGATCTTCAGTGGCCGCTTTTGGAGTTACTCAAGAGTAAGATTCTATTTACAGTTTAACCCAAGATGCACATCACGTAGCTTCAACAAGCACTCCATTTTCTTGCATGACATGACCTGGATGCTGGATGTCCCACGTGTCGGCAAAAGGAGGAAGAACACGACCAAATCTTCTCCACATTTTGACCAGAGGAGTAGGAAACATGACAAGCCCTGTGCCTACATCATACTACGTACAAGCCCACCTCACGCAGTCACGCTATCACCATATTTCTCGGCCTCCGTGCGACACCTAGCTCTAGTTGATCTAACTAGAACTAATTATTGCACTAGCATACTCCAATATTAGGTTAGCTCTATGTGATGTGACAACTTCATATAACCGGATGCTGGCTGTACTACTACGGTACTCATACTCCAAGAAGTGAGTCGAAAACCATTCATAAATTGAGTTTATGACATGCATATGCAAATGTAACATTCATTACATACAACAAGTCATCAACACACAACAACAACGAGGATACATGTTGGAATATAGATTAGTTCCAACAAAACATTCTAGTAAATACTAAAGTTTTGATCACAAAACAAATAACAAGCAATGAAATGAACTTCAGCGCAACCAATCCTCGGCGTTGGAAATGCTTGCTTTGAACCATATGTAAACCACACCGCTAGGGAAACGCGTGCCGTCTTGCATCTTCACTTAGGCCAACTCCAGCGCGTGCAGCTCGGACGCGCGCTCGCCCAGCCCCCTTTGCCTCGATGTCCCTGAGCTACCCAACCACGGCTACCTGTTTTGCGCACCCGGCGACCGGATTTGGAGCCGATCCGGTCGGGCTTGAGCTCGCCAGGCTGTTGGGAGGCCGCACCGTGCCATGGACTGGCCGCACACCGGACCGGAAGGCCCCGGCAAGGCCGCATGCAGGTACTGACTCCTCCTCTAGCCACTTGGATCTACACCGTCGGCAGTCCACCGACAGATACATGAAAGTGTTGGAAATATGCCCTAGAGGCAATAATAAAATGGTTATTATTATATTTCCTTGTTCATGATAATTGTCTATTGTTCATGCTATAATTGTATTAACTGGAAACCGTAATACATGTGTGAATACATAGACCACAACATGTCCCTAGTAAGCCTCTAGTTGACTAGCTCGTTGATCAATAGATGGTTATGGTTTCCTGACCATGGACATTGGATGTCATTGATAACGGGATCACATCATTAGGAGAATGATGTGATGGACAAGACCCAATCCTAAGCATAGCACAAGATCGTGTAGTTCGTTTGCTAGAGCTTTTCTAATGTCAAGTATCATTTCCTTAGACCATGAGATTGTGCAACTCCCGGATACCGTAGGAATGCTTTGGGTGTACCAAATGTCACAACGTAACTGGGTGGCTATAAAGGTGCACTACAGGTATCTCCGAAAGTGTCTGTTGGGTTGGCATGAATCGAGATTGGGATATGTCACTCCGTATGACGGAGAGGTATCTCTGGGCCCACTCGGTAATGCATCATCATAATGAGCTCAATGTGACTAAGGAGTTAGCCACGGGATCATGCATTATGGTACGAGTAAAGTGACTTGCCGGTAACGAGATTGAACAAGGTATTGGGATACCGACGATCGAATCTCGGGCAAGTAACGTACTGATTGACAAAGGGAATTGTATACGGGATTGATTGAATCCTCGACATCGTGGTTCATCCGATGAGATCATCGTGGTGGGAGCCAACATGGGTATCCAGATCCCGCTGTTGGTTATTGACCGGAGAGTCATCTCGGTCATGTCTGCATGTCTCCCGAACCCGTAGGGTCTACACACTTAAGGTTCGGTGACGCTAGAGTTGTAGAGATATTAGTATGCGGTTAACCGAAAGTTGTTCGGAGTCCCGGATGAGATCCCGGGCATCACGAGGAGTTCCGGAATGGTCCGGAGGTAAAGATTTATATATGGGAAGTCCTATTTTGACCACCGGAAAATGTTCGAGATTTTTTGGTATTGTACCAGGAAGGTTCTAGAAGGTTCCGAAGTGGGGCCCACCTGCATGGGGGGACCCACATGAACGTGGGTAGTGGGGGCAAGGCCCCACACCCCTGGTCAAGGCGCACCAAGATCCCACCTTAGAAGGAATAAGATCATATCCCGAAGGGATAAGATCAAGGTCCCTAAAAAAGGGGGATAACAATCGGTGGGGAAGGGAAATGATGGGATTTCTTTTCCCCACTTTTGCCAACGCCCCAATGGACTTGGAGGGCAAGAAACCAGCCCCCTCCACCCCTATATATAGTGGGGAGGCGCATGGGAGCAGCACCCCAAGCCCAGGCGCCTCCCTCTCCCTCCCGTGACACATCTCCCCCCTCCCGCAGTGCTTGGCGAAGCCCTGTTGGAATCCTGCTACTTCCACCACCACGCCGTCGTGCTGCTGGATCTCCATCAACCTCTCCCCCCCTTGCTGGATCAAGAAGGAGGAGACGTCGCTGCTCCGTACGTGTGTTGAACGCGGAGGTGTCGTCCGTTCGGCGCTAGGATCATCGGTGATTTGGATCACGACGAGTACGACTCCATCAACCCCGTTCTCTTGAACGCTTCCGCTCGTGATCTACAAGGGTATGTAGATGCACTCCTCTCTCTCGTTGCTAGATGACTCCATAGATTGATCTTGGTGATGCGTAGAAAATTTTGAATTTCTGCTACGTTCCCCAACAATGGTATCAGAGCCAGGTCTATGCGTAGATTCTATGCACGAGTAGAACACAAAGTAGTTGTGGGCGATGGTTTGTTCAATTTGCTTACCGTTACTAGTCTTATCTTGATTCGGTGGCATTGTGGGATGAAGCGGCCCGGACCGACCTTACACGTACACTTACGTGAGACAGGTTCCACCGACTGACATGCACTTGATGCATAAGGTGGCTAGCGGGTGTCTGTCTCTCCCACTTTAGTTGGATCGGATTCGATGAAAATGGTCCTTATGAAGGGTAAATAGCAATTGGCATATCACCGTTGTGGCTTTTGCGTAGGTAAGAAACGTTCTTGCTAGAAACCCATAGCAGCCACGTAAAAACATGCAACAACAATTAGAGGACGTCTAACTTGGTTTTGCAGGGTATGCTATGTGATGTCATATGGCCAAAAGGATGTGATGAATGATATATGTGATGTATGAGATTGATCATGTTCTTGTAATAGGAATCACGACTTGCATGTCGATGAGTAGGACAACCGACAAGAGCCATAGGAGTTGTCTTAATTTATTGTATGACCTGCGTGTCAATGAAAAACGCCATGTAATTACTTTACTTTATTGCTAACCATTAGCCATAGTAGTAGAAGTAATAGTTGGCGAGACAACTTCATGAAGACACGATGATGGAGATCATGGTGTCATGCCGGTGACGAAGGTGATCATGCCGCGCCTCGAAGATGGAGATCAAAAGGCGCAAGATGATATTGGCCATATCATGTCACTTTATGATTTGCATGTGATGTTTGTCATGTTTACATCTTATTTGCTTAGAACGACGGTAGCACAAATAAGATGATCCCTCACTAAAATTTCAAGAGATGTGTTCCCCCTAACTGTGCACCGTTGCGAAGGTTCGTTGTTTCGAAGCACCACGTGATAATCGGGTGTGATAGATTCTAACGTTCGCATACAACTGGTGTTGACGAGCCTAGCATGTACAGACATGGCCTCGGAACACAAGCAAAACACTTAGGTTGACTTGACGAGCCTAGCATGTACAGACATGGCCTCGGAACACAAGAGACCGAAAGGTCGAACATGAGTCGTATAGTAGATACGATCAACATGGAGATGTTCACCGATGATGACTAGTCCGTCTCACGTGATGATCGGACATGGCCTAGTCGATTCGGATCATGTATCACTTAGATGACTAGAGGGATGTCTATCTAAGTGGGAGTTCATTAAATAATCAGATGAACTTAATTATCATGAACATAGTCAAAAGGTCTTTGCAAATAATGTCATAGCTTACGCTTTAGTTCTACTAAGATATGTTCCTAGAGAAAATTCAGTTGAAAGTTGATAGTAGCAATTATGCGGACTGGGTCCGTAAACTGAGGATTGTCCTCATTGCTGCACAGAAGGCTTATGTCCTTAATGCACCGCTCGGTGTGCTGAACCTCGAGCGCCGTCTGTAGATGTTGGGAAACATCTGACATACACGTTTTGATGACTACGTGATAGTTCAGCGTGTGATGCTAACGGTTTAAAATTGTGGCACCAAAGACGTTTTTGAAACGTCGCAGAACATATGAGATGTTCCAAAGACTGAAATTGGGATTTTAGACTAGTGCCCATGTCAAGAGGTATGAGACCTCTGACAAGTTTCTTAAGCCTGCAAACTAAGGGAGAAAAGCTCAATCGTTGAGCATGTGCTCAGATTGTCTGAGTACTACAATCACTTGAATCGAGTGGGAGTTAATCTTCCAGATGAGATAGTGATGGTTCTCCATAGTCACTGCCACCAAGCTATTAGAGCTTTGTGATGAACTATAACATATCAGGGATAGACATGATGATCCTTGAGCAACTCGCGATGTTTGACACCGCGAAAGTAGAAATCAAGTAGGAGCATCAATTGTTGATGGTTAGTAAAACCACTAGTTTCTAGAAGGGCAAGGGCAAGAAGGGATACTTCATGAGACGGCAAATCAGTTGCTGCTCTAGTGGTTGAACCCAAACCCGAGACTAAGTGCTTCTGAAATGAGGGGAATGATCACTGAAGCAGAACTACCCTAGATACTTCGTAGATGAGAAGGCTGGCAAGGTCGACAGAAGTATATTGGATATACATTATATTAATGTGTACTTTACTAATACTCCTAGTAGCACCAGGGTATTAGATACCGGTTCGGTTGCTAAGTGTTAGTAACTCGAAATAAAAGCTGCGGAATAAACAGAGAATAGCTAAAGGTGAGATGACGATACGTGTTGGAAGTGTTTCCAAGGTTGATGTGATCAAGCATCGCATGCTCCCTCTACCATCGAGATTGGGGTTAAACCCGAATAATTGTTATTTGGTGTTTGCGTTGAGCATAGACATGATTGGATTATGTTTATCGCAATACGGTTATTCATTAAAGGAGAATAATGGTTACTCTGTCTATTTGAATAATACCTTCAATGGTCTTGCACCTAAAATGAATGGTTTATTGAATCTCGATCGTAGTGATACACATGTTCATGCCAAGAGATATAAGATAACAATGATAGTACCACATACTTGTGGCACTGCCACTTGAGTCATATTGGTATAAAACGCATGAAGAAGCTCCATGTTGATGGATCTTTGGACTCACTCGTTTTTGAAAAGATTGAGACATGCGAACCATGTCTATTAGTATATATGCATGAAGAAAGTCCATACAGATGGATCGTTTGGACTCACTTGAGACATGCAAATCATACCACATGGGCAAGATGACTGAAAGGCCTCGTTTTCAGTAAGATGGAACAAGAAAGCAACTTGTTGGAAGTAATACATTTTGATGTGTGCAGTCCAATGAGTGCTGAGGCATGCAGTGGATATCGTTATGCTCTTGCTTCACAGATGATTTGAGTAGATGCTGAGTATATTTACTTGATGAAACACAAGTCTGAATTATTGAAAGGTTCAAGTAATTTCAGAGTGAAGTTGAAGATTGTCGTGACAAGAGGATAAAATGTCTGTGATATGATCATAGAGATGAATATCTGAGTTACAAGTTTGGCACACAATTAAGAAATTGTGGAAATTGTTTCACAACTAATACCGCCTGGAACACCATAGTGTGATGGTGTGTCCGAACATCATAACTGCACCCTATTGGATATGGTGCATACCATGATGCCTCTTATCGAATTACAACTATCGTTTATGGGTTAGGCATTAGAGACAACCGCATTCACTTTAAATAGGGCACCACGCAATTCCGTTGAGACGACACCGTATGAACTATGGTTTAGAGAAACCTAAGCTGTCGTTTCTTAAAAGTTTGGGGCTGCGACGCTTATGTGAAAAAAGTTTCAGGCTGATAAGCTCGAACCCAAAGCGGATAAATGCATCTTCATAGAATACCCAAAACAGTTGGGTATACCTCCTATTTCAGATCTGGAAGCAAAAGTGATTGTTTCTAGAAACGGGTCCTTTCTCGAGGAAAAGTTTCTCTCGAAAGAATTGAGTGGGAGGATGGTGGAGACTTGATGAGGTCATTGAACCATCACTTCAACTAATGTGTAGCAGGGCACAGGAAGTTGTTCCTGTGGCACCTACACCAATTGAAGTGGAAGCTTATGATAGTGATCATGAAACTTCAGATCAAGTCACTACCAAACCTCATAGGACGACAAGGATGCGTACTACTTCAGAGTGGTACGTAATCCTGTCTTGGAAGTCATGTTGCTAGACAACAATGAACCTACGAGCTATGGAGAAGCGATGGTGGGCCCAGATTCCGACGAATGGCTCGAGGCCATAAAATCCGAGAGGATCCATGTATGAAAACAAAGTATAGACTTTGGAAGAACTACTTGATGGTCGTAAGGCTGTTGGGTGCAGATGGATTTTAAAGGGAAGACAGACAATGATGGTAAGTGTCACCATTAAGAAAGCTCGACTTGTCGTTAAGATGTTTTCCGGCAAGTTCAAGGAGTTGACTGCGATGAGACTTTCTCACTCGTAGCGATGCTAAGAGTCTGTTAGAATTATATTAGCAGTTACTGCATTATTTATGAAATCTTGCAGATAGGATGTCAAAACATTGTTTCCTCGACGATTTTCTTGAGGAAAGGTTGTATGTGATACAACCAGAAGGTTTTGTCAATCCTGAAAGATGCTAACAAGTATGCAAAGCTCCAGCAATCCTTCTAAGGATTGGAGTAAGCATCTCGGAGTTGGAATGAACGCTTTGATGAGATGATCAAAGATTTTGGGTTTATACAAAGTTCATGAGAAACTTGTATTTCCAAAGAAGTGAGTGGGAGCACTATAGAATTTTTGATGAGTATATGTTGTTAACATATTGTTGATCGGAAATGATGTAGAATTTCTGGAAAGCATCCAGGGTTATTTGAAAGTGTTTTTAATGGAAAACCTGGATTAAGCTACTTGAACATTGAGCATCAAGATCTATAAGGATAGATAAAAAAACGCTTAATAGTACTTTCAAATGAATACATACCGTGACAAGATTTTGAAGGAGTTCAAAATAGATCAGCAAAGAAGGAGTTCTTGGCTGTGTTACAAGGTGTGAGTATTGAGTAAGACTCAAGACCTGACCACGGCAGAAGAGAGAGAAAGGACGAAGGTCGTCCCCTATGCTTTAGACGTAGGCTCTACAATATGCTATGCTGTGTACCGCACCTGAAGTGTGCCTTGCCATGAGTTAGTCAAGGGGTACAATAGTGATCCAGGAAGGGATCACATGACAGCGGTCGAACTTATCCTTAGTATCTAGTGGACTAAGGAATTTTCTCGATTATGGAGGTGGAAAAGGGGTTCGTCGTAAAGGGTTACGTCGATGCAAACTTTGACACTAATCCGGATGACTCTGAGTAGTAAACCGGATTCGTATAGTAGAGCAGTTATTTGGAATAGCTCCAAGTAGCGCGTGGTAGCTACATCTACAAGATGACATAGAGATTTGTAAAGCACACACGGATCTGAATGTTGCAGACCCGTTGACTAAAACCTCTCTCGTAAGCATAACATGATCAAACCCTAGAACTCATTGAGTGTTAATCACATGGTGATGTGAACTAGATTATTGACTCTAGTAAACTCTTGGGTATTAGTCACATGGCGATGTGAACTTTGAGTGTTAATCACATGGTGATGTGAACTAGATTATTGACTCTAGTGCAAGTGGGAGACTGTTGGAAATATGCCCTAGAGGCAATAATAAAATGGTTATTATTATATTTCCTTGTTCATGATAATTGTCTATTGTTCATGCTATAATTGTATTAACTGGAAACCGTAATACATGTGTGAATACATAGACCACAACATGTCCCTAGTAAGCCTCTAGTTGACTAGCTCGTTGATCAATAGATGGTTATGGTTTCCTGACCATGGACATTGGATGTCATTGATAACGGGATCACATCATTAGGAGAATGATGTGATGGACAAGACCCAATCCTAAGCATAGCACAAGATCGTGTAGTTCGTTTGCTAGAGCTTTTCTAATGTCAAGTATCATTTCCTTAGACCATGAGATTGTGCAACTCCCGGATACCGTAGGAATGCTTTGGGTGTACCAAACGTCACAACGTAACTGGGTGGCTATAAAGGTGCACTACAGGTATCTCCGAAAGTGTCTGTTGGGTTGGCACGAATCGAGACTGGGATTTGTCACTCCGTATGACGGAGAGGTATCTCTGGGCCCACTCGGTAATGCATCATCATAATGAGCTCAATGTGACTAAGGAGTTAGCCACGGGATCATGCATTACGGTACGAGTAAAGTGACTTGCCGGTAACGAGATTGAACAAGGTATTGGGATACCGACGATCGAATCTCGGGCAAGTAACGTACCGATTGACAAAGGGAATTGTATACGGGATTGATTGAATCCTCGACATCGTGGTTCATCCGATGAGATCATCGTGGAACATGTGGGAGCCAACATGGGTATCCAGATCCCGCTGTTGGTTATTGACCGGAGAGTCGTCTCGGTCATGTCTGCATGTCTCCCGAACCCGTAGGGTCTACACACTTAAGGTTTGGTGACGCTAGAGTTGTAGAGATATTAGTATACGGTTAACCGAAAGTTGTTCGGAGTCCCAGATGAGATCCCGGACATCACGAGGAGTTCCGGAATGGTCCGGAGGTAAAGATTTATATATGGGAAGTCCTATTTTGGCCACCGGAAAATGTTCGGGATTTTTCGGTATTGTACCGGGATGGTTCTAGAAGGTTCCGAAGTGGGGCCCACCTGCATGGGGGGACCCACATGAACGTGCGTAGTGGGGGCAAGGCCCCACACCCCTGGTCAAGGCGCACCAAGATCCCACCTTAGAAGGAATAAGATCATATCCCGAAGGGATAAGATCAAGATCCCTAAAAAAGGGGGATAACAATCGGTGGGGAAGAGAAATGATGGGATTTCTTTTCCCCACCTTTGCCAATGCCCCAATGGACTTGGAGGGCAAGAAACCAGCCCCCTCCACCCCTATATATAGTGGGGAGGCGCATGGGAGCAGCACTCCAAGCCCTGGCGCCTCCCTCTCCCTCCCGTGACACATCTCCCCCCTCCCGCAGCGCTTGGCGAAGCCCTGTTTGAATCCCGCTACTTCCACCACCACGCCGTCGTGCTGCTGGATCTCCATCAACCTCCCCCCTTGCTGGATCAAGAAGGAGGAGACGTCGCTGCTCCGTACGTGTGTTGAACGCGGAGGTGCCGTCCGTTCGGCGCTAGGATCATCGGTGATTTGGATCACGACGAGTACGACTCCATCAACCCCATTCTCTTGAACGCTTCCGCTCGCGATCTACAAGGGTATGTAGATGCACTCCTCTCCCTCGTTGCTAGATGACTCCATAGATTGATCTTGGTGATGCGTAGAAAATTTTGAATTTCTGCTACGTTCCCCAACAGAAATGCGGTCGGCCGGGCTCGGTGCTGGCCCAAAAGCTCGTCGGCGCACCGTTGCCACTCATTACGTGCGACGACTGCCCAAAGAAGGTCTTGCGCCGCGTGTCTACAACGCCGGAACATCCCGGATGGGTGTTCATCAAGTGCTCAACCAATGAGGTATGTGTTACTCTAGCTTCCGTTGTGCTCTCGGATTTGACTAGTTGTGCTAACTTAAAATTTTATTGTGTAGAATGGATGCAAGTTTTGGTATTGGGAAGAAGAGTACATCGATATATTGATAGAGCGCAATTTAGTAGATGTTCATGCACTTTTAGCTAGCATAGATGCTAGAGATGAGACTAGTGCACTTGTTGATAGAATAGAGGCTAGACATGAGACTAGATGCGAGGAAGCAACGTCTACTTCTTTATACTCGAAGAAGAAAGAAGCACGCAAGATCGAGCCTCCGTAGATCAACAATGAATGCATCGAGAAGGCACTAATCCAACTTACAGGAGTAGTTATGGAAGTTGGATATCTTATAAAATGTATTCTTGTGGTTCTTGTTTTCTTTGGTCTTGCTTTTCTAGTCAAAATTTGGTGATGTATTTCCATGTACCAAAAATCAATGATGAAAAAGATATGTGTTTGCAAAGAAAAATGTATTTCCATGCCTCCGCGCGTTGGGCGCACGACCACCGCATCCGAGAAATGGCCCGGACACGACCCCGTTGCCCTACCCAAACAGACAAAATCCGGGCAAAACGGACGTCCATTTGGGGTCGTGTGCTGGAGTTGGCCTTACAAGTGGGACCACAGTTGAGGAAACCGACTATCCGTAAACCCCTGCCTCACCCGCCGCGCGATGTCTGAGTTAGAGAAACGAGGAGGTTGAAGAGATAGCTGTAGCATAGACTCCAAGAAATATGGTGTCAGATGTAAGTCGTGATGGTGGCGTGTGCCGTACTCTTGGACATGAATGCTTGTTCTGGCCCATGCCACCCTACTATATATCGAGGATTCAAGGTGCTGGTTATGTACAGCGAACACATTAACATATGGCCCACCTTACAATGTGGCCAAATTTCCTGGAGTCTGTGCTAGGTTAAAAAGTGTTCTTTGTGAGGGTGGATGGCTGGTCTCAAGTTTAAAACTTGTTGTATTACGTATACGTAGACGTAGAGGTAGTGTAGCAGTTTTGAAAGTTTGAACCCAAACATCAGAATGCAATTTCTACAGTTGATTGGACTCATCCGAGGACCTAGGATGATGGAATTCACAGCTACAGTAAAAACACCTACCCGACGCGCGAAGCATGTGAAGCTAGTACAAATAGTAGTACTATTGTTGATTGGACTCATCCGATAACCTGTTGCAATGCACGTAAAATTATGTATTCGGAAAATATTTTTTTGCCTCGTCGCAGCACCCACTCTGAGAAGTGACTCGAAAGCCATTCATAAATTTATTAAGTTTATCACAGGCATATCATTTAGCATTACATACAACAGGTCATCAACCCACAACGACAATGAGGATACATTATAAATACTAAAGTTTTCATCACACAATAAATAACAAGCAATGAAATGAACTTCAGCTCAACCAATCCTCGGCATTCGAAATGCTTGCTTTGAACTAGAAGTTATTCTCTGGGAAGGGCCAACTATTGTCAATCTCGAGACCAACGCAGGACTGATCATCCAGGCTGAAGCGGCCTATATCAGGACGCATATTGTGCTAGCCACGGTAGGGAACCATAGCAATGTCCGAGGTATAGACACAGTTGCTTCTCATAAATGGTAGTAACGTTGTGTCAACAGCAGCTGGATCGCCATTCACCATCATTGGATAGTTTTGTCCAAGGAAGAGCGAGTTTCCTCCAAGACTATCAATACTGAACCAAGGAGAAGGTGTTGGCACTAGCACACTAGTATCCATCCCGAATACCCTGCAACAGATGTTGGAATAGGTCCGGAGAGTGCGACCATGCGAGACAACACCTGCTTCCTTAGTAACATTAGCAGTGCCCTCTATACAGACAAGAAGAGGTGATCCATCGGAATAAGGTTCCAGGCGCCACTGAGTATATGGGTCCTGCTCATCCTCATGCTCATGATCATCACCATCGTCATCTCCCCATTGGTTATAAAAATTTTCAAGTATAGGTGGTGGAATGTTCACAAGACCTTGGAAACACAAGAAGGTTAATTAGTAAAGGGAAACTAGCTAACCCGCATGCATGTGGATGAAACAATTATATTTACGATGGAAGAAAAACATACCAAAAGCATCAGGATTCCATGCAAAAATAGTGCCACGAGTGGTGGCAGCAAACACAAGACCCTCATATTGAATTGCATCACAGTACACATCCGTGTACAGTAACTGGTTTTTGAGCAATATCCATCGAGCCGAATTATGAAGGACGGCAATAAGCTTGTTGAAGATAGAGACAACACAAGCATTCCTATAACCCCAAGAGCGATTGGGAACTCGACAAATTGCTATCTTTTGTAGACGACAATCACCATGATCATAGTCGAACGTACGTAGAATACCGGTGTGCTCAACCTCTGGGCAGTCTGAGATTTTTGGAAGTGGAACCCGGTGACGAGTGTACACATTCACAAGTTCCCACTCGCAGTTGTACCCAATATAAACAACCCAATCTCCGTTCGCGCCTGCCCAAGGCCCACCCTCAAGCAATGGCATCTTAACATCACACATATCATTATCAAGTGGCATCAACTTGCACAAGGCAAGGCTTCCATCGTCCGCACGCCAGTCGTCAACATGGGAGATCAAACTGCTCCTGGACCCTTGGGTTCCTTGTAATGATGTTATTAGTTGAGTCGAGAATGGTCTTGAACGAACCTGCCACGCTAGCCGAGGTGGTGACGTTGCACCGATCAATGAGTTCCTCAACCATGTCATCTTTCAGATCGGGGCAAGAATAACGTGGTCGTTTCCGACCTGTTCCCTCCATGGAGAAGACGATCGAACAATGGCAGAAGAAAGGGTGAAGGCAAATGGAGGAGGGAGGAAGAGCGTGCGATAGCAGTTCCAAATCGAGAGGGAAAGGCGAAGAGGCGATGGACGGTTGGCACGGTACACGAAGAGGCACCCCGGCCTACATAGACGTCCGTTCGGAAATTGTACAAAAGGACTCGTTGTCGTCTCACTAACATGTTGGAACGGGACCACATGTAAACGAAACATGGTGTGTAATTTCTCGCGCAAAATGCGATCTGGCCGCGTTGGCCCGAGGTGCCACATTAGTTCTCGGCTTTATTTTTTTAATGGCGTGCCGTTTAATTTTGAAGCAGGACTAATTGGTACTGTATGCAGAGAAAATATAAACTACTCTACCACTACTCCACCTCTAGTACTAGTATCAAAAAAGATACATAGGCTGGAGCTTTAACGCTTTCTTGCTAAGGGTCGCCCACTTGCTTCTCTATCACCCTCTCTCTCCAGATCTAAAAAAGACGGCCTTGTAAGTGCATCTAGTGCCACCCCTAGTTGGTTTTGGAGTATTGACGACAAACCTGGTTGAGGGACTAACGTGTTTGTGAGAATTGCAGGATAACACAGGTAGTAGTCCCTTATTGATTCGGTTTACCTACCAGAGATGACCCCTAAAAATGTGTGAAGACATTGAATACAATGGTGGTTCGTGAAGACATTCACGATGAAGATTATGACATGTGAAGGCATTCACTTGAAGACTACGTAGAACGAAGACATAGTTGTTTTGTAGTTTCCTTTTCTTTTTTGTTGAGTCATAGGAACCACCGTACTGTTAAGTGGGGTCCAAGTGAACAAATTCAGAGTGACTGAAGTGATGCTCAACCAAAATCCTATGTCTTCGAGCGAAGACAATGAGAGCAAATCTTATCTAGAGCTAGATGAGTCAGCTTTGCTTGTAGCCCAAGTAAAGCTGCCGCGTGTGTTTGAAATCCGACCGTTGGACACGTGTCGGTTCCTTAGTGACCCAGGGTCATTTCGGACATACCAGCTCGGGTTGCCTCCTGGCTATAAATAGCCCACCCCTTACACTATAAATTGGTGGCTGCTCAGAGTTAGTGCACGACTTTTGTCGTCTGAGAGCAACCCACCTCCGAAGCATTTGAGAGAGAGATCCTTGCGAGGACAAAGCCCAAAACACCCAGAGCCAATGAGTGTTAGGCATCACTGAAGTCTTTCTGTCTGCGTGACCTAAAGACTTGTTACACTTGAGGACTGTGAATCCTCCAGCCGGTTAGGCATCACATTCTGAGCATCCAAGAGTCATTGTGGATCGCCGGTGAACGAAGTCTGTGAAGGTTTGGAAGTCTACCTTGAACACTTACCAGAGTGATTGGGCGAGGACTGGGTGTCCTTAGCTCAAGGGGAATAAGGTGAAGACACGGTCTTCTGAGTTAAATCTCAGCCTCGCTAACTAGACGTACAGTTGTCACAGCAAATGGAACTGGTCTACCAAATCCTTGTCTACACCAAGCAACTGGTTCTATCCTCCACTTCCCCTTACTTTATAGTTTGTCTTCGTGAAGTCATTGCCTGCTTGTCTGATCTAATTGACTTCACTGAGTGAAGACTATTTACTCTTTGGCTCATACTGTCTTCCATCCTGATCCATACTACCTAGCTGCGGATAGTCTTCCATCTTTCACTACATTGATTACTTGACTATGGCTTGTTTAGTGTACTCGACCTTCCGCTGCATATCAATAGGTTCATTTCTACTGTTTGTCTTCAAAGACCTCTTGTTTTGAAGACTTTCATAAAAATCGCCTATTCACCCCCCCCTCTAGTCGATAACTAGCACTTTTAATTGGTATTAGAGCAAGGTGCTCCCTTGTTCTGTGTGATTCGGTTTAACCATCTGGAGTTTTAGCTATGTCGACTGCAGGGATAATCAAGGTCTCCGCTGCGTGCCCAGTCTTCGATGGCACTGATTACCCCCACTGGAAGAATAAGATGCGCATGCATCTTGAAGCCATTGATGTCGACCTCTGGTATGTCGTCAAGAATGGCGTTCCCAAGGTCGGTGAAGGTTTCACCACTGCTGATGTCAAGAGGTTCATTCAACTGGATTCAACTGCCAAGAACAACATATGTGGTCATCTGACCAAAGGACAGTACGGCCATGTGAGTGCACTGGAAACTGCGAAGCTAGTCTGGGACTGGCTCTCCAAGGTCAACGAAGGCATCTCAACTCAGAGAGATTCAAGGATTGAAGTTCTTCGCAACCTCTTCAACCGCTTCAAGAGAAACGACAATGAAATGATAATGAGAATCGCCTCACTAATATCACAAATGAGCTTCGCGCACTTGGCGCCACTGAGATCACCAAGCATGGAATCGTCAAGAAGCTCTTGAGATCAATTGACAGCTCATTCGACACCCTGGCCCTGATGATTCAAGAACGTCCTGATTTCAAAGATCTCGATCCGTATGACATACTTGAGAGGCTCAACACACATGAGTTCCAGTTATCTGAGAAGAGAGACATCTATGGCCCCAACTATGGTCGAACCCGCGCTTTGAAAGCAAAGGTTGTTTCCTCATCTGAAGAAGAATCTGTCTGTAGTTCTGGGGATCCTGAAGACATTGAAAAGGAGCTAGCAATGCTCATGAAGAAGTCCAGAAGTTTTCCAAGAAGAAACATTTCGGAAAGTCTTCAAGATCTAGCTCAAGAAATGATGAAGCTTCCACTCATGACCACAAGAAAAGAACATGCCACAAATGCAAGAAAATTGGTCACTACATCTCTAAGTGTCCTCAATGGGACAATGAGACCAAGAAGAAGAAGAAGAGCAAGGAATATGATTCTGATGACAAGAAGGAGAAATCCTCAAAGTCTTATTCAAAGTCTTCATCAAAGTCTTCATCTCACAAGAAGAGCTCATCCAGCAAGGCTCGTGCGTTTGTTGGCAAGGAGATGGATTCAGAGGAGGAGTCTGCTTCTGAGGAGGCGGAGGTGGAGTCTAAGGAGGAGTCCGATTCAGGCATGGTAAGCCTGGCTCTAGCTTCGGGTTACGTCACCAAGTCCATCTTCAACACCGAAGACAATGGCCTCGTCGCCGACGGTGATGCTGATGATGAGGATGACTCTGCTCCGACCTACTGCTTCATGGCACATGGTGCCAAGGTAAACTCACGTGATGCTTACTTTCAAACATCCAGTGTAGATGACTCTGAATGTGAATCTAAACCTAGCTACAAAACACTTGCTAAAATTGCAACTGAACAACAAACTGCTATGGAACATATTCAAAAGTTGCTGGACAAAAGCGACGACCTGTTGGACGCATAAATGACTCGAACTCGGTACTTAATTAAAGACATTAAAAATCTTCACATTAGGTACGAGGAACTTGAAATTCATCATGAAACACTCTCAGCTACTCATGAGAAGCTTTCCTATGATTATCTTCAAAGGAAGCAAGAACTTGAGAACCTGAGAGCATCTCATGAAGATCTTCAAAAGGAGAACGAGTCACTTCGTGCTCAACAGATTAGTTCTACTCAGGAAGACTTTGAGCCACCATGTTTAAAATGTCTTGAACATGATAATGTTGTCTCTGTTGCTGAATGTTCTGCTACTGCTACTGTTGCAATATCAATTGTTGATGTGGTAACTAACCCCTCTTCTGAGGATACCACTACTATTGCTGATAAGAATGGTAGGTTGAAGACTTTGCTTGAAACAGGGATGTACAAAAGTATCAAAGGGCATTAGACACTATGTGATGTCCTCAAGAAATAGATTCTGAACTGAAACCCTAGGAAAGAGGGTGTTGGGTTCGAGAGGAAAATGAATGTTGATGGTTCATATCGGAAGCCTAAGCAGTACCCCAAAACCACATGGGTTGCTGCAAAGGGACCTTCAGTGGATCCATCTACTTTATGTGGCTTCACTTGTGCTAACCCCATTATCATTGATGAATCCTTTGATGCAAATTATAACTATTTAAGAATCAGAATGGTGAAGTATTTGCCAGGTATATTGGTACTAACTGCAGGAATGGACCACCTTTGAAGAAGATCTGGGTGCCCAAAAGTTGTCTTGAGAAGCTTCCTGTGAATGTCATCATGACACCACCTGGGAAGAAGACAAACCCTAGCCCAAAGGCTTTGTATGGTCCAAAGGCTTCATACAGATAGAGGACCCACCAGGGTCACCCTAACGCCAATGTTTTGCAGGAAAACCATACTCACACTTATGAATATGAGCGTGTTTCATCTAACCGCTATGTCCATAAGACCATGAACTTTTCTGCTTATTCTTATGAGTATTATTCACCTCCTGCAAGGCTATTTGCTAGGGCTCCAAAGCCAAAGTTCTCAGATGATGCACTTAGACTCATTGCTTCTAAGCCACCCCTGAAGATGTGGGTGGTTAAGAAAAATTAACTCTCTTTTGCAGGGAAAGGTCTCCAGCCGGAAATCAAAGGCTTCTGATGCTTATGCTGGGGACCTAAAACATCTTGTGGGGTGCAAGATAAAATGCCAGAATGGTCTTACTATGTATTTCTTCCCATGATTTCTTGACAAACATCCTATCTACCCTAACCAGGATCTGAACTTTGATAATATGATTGTTCGTCAAATGTTTATGCTTCACATTTCCCTTGGTGAAGCCTATCCCCCAAACTGCACTGTAGGGTACGACACCAAAGGCTTCTGAGTGGATTATGGATAGTGGATGCACTAACCACATGACTGGTGATCAAAGTCTTCTTATGGATTCAACCCTACGTCCGCCTAACAAAAGTCACATCACATTTTCTAACACTGGTAAAAGCAAGGTATTGGGCCTAGGTAGAGTTGCAATCTCAAAGGATCAGCACATGGATAAAGTGATGCTTGTTGAATCCCTTGGTTTCAACTTAATGTCTATCTCAATGCTTTGTGATCTGAACATGATTGTGATATTTGGAAAATATCGTTGCCTTGTGCTTATGGAATCTGACAAATCTCTAGTCTTCAAAGGATATCGAAAAGAAGATCTGTATATGGTAGATTTCTCCGAAGGACAACACTTGGCCGTATGTCTTCTAGCAAAAGCTTCAGAGTGCTGGCTCTGGCATCGGAGGCTAGGGCACGCGGGCATGAGGAACTTACACACTCTCGCGAAGAAGAAGCATGTCATAGGCATCAAGGGCGTCAAGTTCAAGAAGGATCATCTATGCGGTGCCTGCGAAGCTGGAAAGATGACTAGGGCCAAGCATCCCTCGAAGATAATCATGACGACGACGCGTCTCTTCGAGCTGCTTCACATGGACTTATTTGGCCCTACTCACTACTCTACCCTTACTACCACTGCATGCCTGTATGGTTTCGTCATTGTTGATGATTACTCAAGATATACATGGATGCACATAATTCTCTACAAGACTGAAGTGCAGGATGTCTTCAGACAATTCCCCAATCGTGCCATGACCAACTATGGCATCAAGATCAATTACATCAGAAGTGACAATGGCACCGAATTCAAGAAAACCAGCCTCGACACTTATCTTGATACATTGGACATCACCCATGAGTTCTATGCTCCATACACACCTTAACAAAATGTCATCGTGGAGCGCAAGAACAGAACCCTCATTTAGATGGCATGGACGATGCTTGATGACTACAAGACACCAAGGAAGTTCTGGCCTGAAGCCATTGATACTGCATGTCACGTCATCAAGCGTGTTTATCTTCACAAGTTCCTAAAGAAGACATCATATGAGCTCCTGACTGGTAAGAAGCCAAACATCATCTATTTCAGAGTATTTGGTGGTAGGTGCTGGATCGAGGATCCGCATCACACTTCAAAATTTGCACCGAAAACATATGAAGGTTTTATGCTTGGCTACAGAAAGGATTCACCCTCCTACAAAGTCTTCAACCTCTTTCACTACAAAGTGGTTGAAACTATGGATGTGCGGTTCGATGAGACTAACAGCTCGCAAAGAGAGCACCTGCCAAATGTGCTAGATGAAGTTACACCAAGTGAATCCATCAAGCTTATGGGTACTGGAGAAATCATACCTTCAGAGGAACAGGCTGAAGAGGAAATCATCATTTTTGCACCTAATCAGCATGAAGACACTGCTCAGCCTGAAGCCAATGCTGAAGATGAAGACAATGATCAGCAAGGGCAAAATCTTCGTCCAGTTCATCCTCGTGTTGCAAATGAAGTACAGACTGAGAAGATAATTGATAACATAAATGCACCTGGTCCACTCACTCATTCAAGAGCAACACGGCTAGGAAATTTCTGTGGGTGCATTTGTCTCTATATATGAACCCAAGAAAGTTGATGAAGCCTTCATGGAACCTGAATGGATTCAAGCTATGCAAGAAGAGCTTCAATAGTATGAGCTGAACAATGTATGGGAACTAGTAAAGCGTCCAGATCCTCGCAAGCACAATATCATCGGCACCAAATGGATCTATCGCAACAAACAAGATGAGCATGGTCAAGTTGTCAGAAACAAGGCTCGTCTCGTTGCTCAAGGTTACACACAAGTTGAAGGGATTGACTTCAATGAAACATTTGCTCTTGTGGCTAGGCTTGAAGCCATTCGCATACTGCTAGCCTATGCCAACCACAACAACATTCTTCTGTACCAAATGGATGTAAAGAGTGCCTTTCTCAATGGAAAAATTGAAGAAGAAGTGTATGTTGCACAACCAACTGGTTTTGAAGACCCAAAGCGTCTTGATATGGTATACATGCTCAACAAAGCACTGTATGGCCTCAAACAAGCACCTCGCGCTTGGTATGACACACTCAAAGACTTCCTACAGAGCAAATGCTTAAACCTGTTTCTCTAGATCCCACTCTCTTCACGAAGACATATGATGGTGAACTGTTTGTATGCCAAATATATGTGGATGACATTATCTTCGGCTGCACTGACAAGAGATACAGTGATGAGTTTGGGCATATGATGCAAGAGCAATATCTGATGTCCATGATGGGTGAGCTGAAATTCTTCCTTGGTCTTCAAATCCGTCAGTAGAGTAATGGCATCTTCATATCAGAAGAAAAATACCTCAAAGATTGCCTGAAGAAGTTTGGAATGCAAGACTGCAAAGGGTACACGACGCCAATGCCAACCAAAGGCCAATTGGGCCCCGACGACAATGGTAAAGAGTTGATCAAAAGGTATACCGCTCCACGATTGGTTCTTTACTCTACTTATGTGCATCTAGGCCTGATATAATGCTTAGCGTTTGCATGTGTGCCCGATTCCAAGCGGCACCAAAGGAATCGCATCACTTAGCTGTGAAGCGAATTCTTCGATATTTGGCTTACACCCTAACACTAGGATTATGGTATTCAAAGGGCTTAGAGTTTGATCTAGTTGGATTCTGAGATGCTGATTATGCTGGTGACAAGGTTGATCGCAAGTCCACCTCAGGCACATGTCACTTTCTTGGACAGTCTCTTGTCTGTTGGTCTTCAAAGAAGCAGAACCGTGTATCACTCTCCACTGCTGAATCCGAATATACTGCTGCTGGATCTTGCTGCGCTCAGCTTCTATGGATGAAGCAAACTCTCAAGGACTATGTCATCCACCTGAAGCATGTGCCACTCTACTCCGACAATGAAAGCGCCATCAAGATTGCCAACAATCCAGTTCAACACTCAAAGACAAAGCACATTCAGATTCGTCATCATTTTCTCGCAGATCATGTCATGAAGGTAGATATTGATATCATTCACGTCAACACTGAAGAGCAATTGGAAGATATCTTCACAAAGCCCTTGGATGAGAAAAGGTTTTGCAAGTTGCGGTGTGAGCTAAATATCTTATTAGAATCCTCGAATGTCCTGTGATTGGACACACATCCTAACGCTTATGCATGTTGATGACTTAGATGTGCAACACACAAAGTAACGTATATCTGCAATCAATGAAGACGTACACTCTAAGTGTGAATACAATAACGTGGAATTTGACTTCGGAGCGCCACGATAATTGTGCGGCATGTCTGGGTGTAATACTTCCTATACGGTGGGTAACGCCACCACCAAACTTTCTCGAAGATTTTGGTTTGGCGTCATGATTGCATTATCCTCGCATTTGGTTTGTCTTCGACATTGATTTGACTTCAAGGTTCGCAATGTTGATTTGGTCTTTTCTGATATGTATATATATGTGCGTGTTATGTCCTCTATAGCATTCACTTATAGCTATGTCTTCAAACTTACCATTTTCTGAACTAAGTAAATGTGATCGGACCCTAACCCCTTCTGTGCTTCTTCCTCAAATTTTGTCTATCTAGTCATATGCATTCTATTGAAACGTGTCAAATGTCTTCACTCCGTCCTTGTCAGCTGAAGATACACAGACACACATTTAAACCTGCTTTTAATGCTACATCTCTTTTGCCTAAATACCGGAGAAGCCGGAACGACCCCCTGACAAACCAGGCGTGCGTGGGAACATGGAACAACTTTCAATGAGTTGCATGCATGCCACGTGTCCATCAGATGTGAACCGCCAGGGGCACCTGCATAATTATGATGCGCAGCCCTTTACCTTATAAATACACATCCAACATGTTCATTATCTCCTCTTCCACCTCGCCATCTCTCTCAAACCCTAGCGCCACCGCTAGCTCGCGACGACGCTGGAGATGAAGCGCTTAGCTGTCGTGACCTCTTTGACGCCGTCCGCATGCCGGCCGTGGACCTCGTCTTCTCCGTCACCGCCGTAGGTGTCTTCTGCCGCCAAGTTAGGGCGCGTGAGATTGGACTGCTCGGCCTCCCTTCTGCCTCGTCTAGCATTTCGTCTGTGGTAAATAAATCTCACTTTTTACAGTCTTTTTGATGTGTCAAATCCATCCACTTCAACCAAAAGTGGTTTCTACAGTTCCAAATCTGGATCTGTCTCTTTCTGAATCTCATATCTTGCAAAGTATGTTCACTTATGCTTCATAACTAGTTAGATTCCTCACTTGTACTTATTCATGGATTCGTACAAATCTGGAACCAACTCCCTTCAAATAAGTGAATGTCTTCGCTCTATGAGGTCAATGTCTTCAAACTGATTTATCTTCAAAATCTTCTGAGAATGCATATGACCTCTTCCACTTCCCTCGCATCTCTAATGTTGTCACAGGTACATGTCCGTGGGAGAATCCCTTGGTTCTCATAGTCTGCATTCATTTGCAGAATTCTTACAACATCATATTCACTCCCCTGAAGCCAGTTCTTGCTTGACAAGTAGACAGAAGCCTTTCACTCTTTTGAAGCCTATCTGTCTGAATATTATGGCTTCTGAGAAATCAGCTAGGAATGGTGGCAGGTAGCGCCGTGGAAATACCGCTCTAGATCTGCCTCTGGATCTGCATGAATTGTACAAGACTGATCCTGAGGAGAACCATAATCAACGCAAGACCAGGATCCAATGGATCCAAAGATATTGGGCTGAATAGTGGTTCATGTACAATTTCGTCATTGCTGAAATGCTGAGAAGAATGCTATCAAGCACCCGTGGGGCTATATTCTTTACAAGAATCTGCAACCAAAGTCGAAGTCTGAAGCTATTGCCCAAGGCTTCTATCCTTGCATGGTCAGAGGACCTCAGCCAGAACATGCCGACCCATTGTCTCTTCTATGGTGTCGTGACGACAATCTTTTCAAGCGCAACTTTCAGTTCGCAAAGGAGTCAACTGCAAAGAATAGGAGGGCTTTCGGACTCAACTTCAACCCTAGTCCGTCTGCTCCAAGACAGGATGGCACACATGAAGCCAAACCCAATGTCATCGGCCCCTTCAATAGCTTCGATCGGCTCCTCTCCTACATTGCTGCTCAGAGGGTCACGGTGGATCAGTCTGCTAATGACACAGACTCTGAAGATGCACCTGCACCACCAAAGCAGAAGAACAAAAAGACAAAAGCTTCGAAGTCCTCTGCTGCACCAACAGCTTCGACTGTGAAGCTATTGAAGGCTGCACCTCCTGAACCCAGTGTGCAGTCTGAAGACTTGTCTCGTGTCTCTAAGAGGACCAAGAAGACCAATAAGCCCAAGAAGATTTCAGGGCATGACCCGACTCCTGCTGCCGTTCTGCGCAACGAGGAAGAAACCATTGATCTATCTAGTGATGAAGATCTTGGTGATGAAGCTCTAGAGATGCTGATCAAGAGCAAGCAAGAGGCTGAACTCTTTAGTGATCTGCCTCTCTTTGATGCCGATATTCTAAACAATTTCATTGATGAATGGTTTGAGGACCAAAGCATCAACATTGATGATCTCCAGCTGCCAGTTGACATCAGCGTCACATTTCACGGAGCCATTGCCAATGAAAAATTGGCCTTAGCTCAAAGAATCGTCGAGCTCAAGAACAAGATTGACTATGAGAAGGCACATTTCAAGAAGAACGTTGAAAAGCTCAGTTTTGCTGATGTGCAAATATTCAAGAAGATGTTGCATGATCTCAAGGCAGAACTCCACAAGAAGCATGAAGAAGCCAAAGGCTCACGCGAGCACATGAAATACTATGCTTAGAAGTGTGTGCAAGTGCACAATGTAGCTGAAAATAGAAAGGCTCTTGGGCGTCCTGGCATCGACCCCAGGATGGCTGCCAAGCAAAAGAAGAAGTCTGCTGAAGCCATACCCGAAGCTCAACGGCAGGGAGAACCTAGCATTATCTTCCCTGCCAGCATGACTGGCTCGAAGCCAAAGGTCTCCTCAGCAGCTTCTGAGTTGAAGAAAACAAGGCAAGCCAAAGCCGAAGCCAGGAAGAGGAAGCTCAAAGATACATCTGATGATGCTCCCTCTAAGAAGAAATTGAAGACAAAGGCTTCAAATCTTCAAAGAAAGAGCGTGCTGCTGCCCCAGAGCTCCTCAATGTTGAACCAATCTCAGTTGCTCTCCCTGCCTCTACCAACCAAGAACGCCACCTAGTGATTCATGAGCCTGCTTCCACAGAGGCTCCTATAAGTGAAGAGATTCCAGCTGTTGACCCCAAAGCAGCTGAAGACATTGGTCATGAAGACAATGTGCATGATGATGAAGTCCTTCCTTAGCTCGAGCCCCAGTCGGTATCATCTCCTGCTCTCACGAGCAGTGAACTCATTAGCATTGGTCGTCCATTGACGCCAATTGCTCAAGATGACTCATGGGCTGAGCGACAACAACAAGACACCCCTTGCCAGTGATCCAGTCATTCTTGAAGAGAATATGTTTGTTCCCGACCCTCTAGTCGTTGAACAGATGGAGGTTGAAAACCCTGAGGCTGCCACAAACAACACTACTGAAGCCTATGAAAATGTCATGGCTGAAGACAATGTGGAGCCCGAAGACAATGCTGCCACCATTGCACCACCAATCATCTCCAATGATGTTGTTCCTCCCCCAAGGCCTCATACCATGGATCATGCATTCAATCGTGGTGGTGAGCTTGCCATAGTCAAATGGTCAATCATGGTTCCACCCACTACTCCCAGGCCACAATATGATTATCATGTGGGGCAGAGGCCTCAAGTTAAGAAGCCCAAGCCAAGACTGCCAAGGCTTCCAAGTGCTGCCACAACACATGGCTCATTCAGCGTGCTCAGCTTCAAAGAGCACAATACATTCTTTGATAGCGCCAAGAACCCTTACACGAAGCCTAAGACCTCCTCTAATAGGTTTTGGAGCCATCAGTAGCGAAGTTATTACTCCTGCATCCTATACAACCAAGACCGGATTTTTCCACATAAGCGTATGGATTGTGATGCCATGCCTGGTGTCGGAGTAATGGGCCATGGGTAGCCTAACCCGAGTCCCTGAGCATTTCAAGAAATTCGGGCCGGCTGCGCCCCTCAAGCATCAAGAGTGAAGCGCCGCCTTCCGGTGGCCGGCTGGCTCATGCGGTCGGCTGCCAGAAGGCGGCCAAGCACCAGAAGACGGCCCCAAGACGGGCCGACTACTAGCAGGCGGCCTCCAGAGAGGCCGGCTCCTAGCAGGCGCCCACGACGCCCTCAATGTCTGCGCCCCCATTAAGAAGATGAGACAGGATGTGGCTACAGTGTAGCCCATCACCCCCATATCCAGGGCACGGCGTGGCCACAATGCCCCGTACGGGCGGAGATCTCCGCACGACGCGGCCCTGTTGCCACTCCACCCTTGACGTCACTCCTGTCAGGAGGAGCCCTGCCCCCACGACGGCCTGTCAGTACGGCTTGCAGGCGGCGGGTCCTACCAGGCAGCGACAGCCCGGAAGGCGATAGAAGCTTGACCAGTCGGACCCAAGGGAGGCCGGCCTCTAGAAGGCGGCCCACTCTTCCCTCGGGGTACGTGCGCCATTAACCAGATGAGACACGATGTGGCTACAGTGATCTCCCACCAGACGGCGGGACTGTAGTCACGCCTCCCCGACCAAGTATGCATCATTAGCATTACGGCAACAGTAACAAGCAGCCGGCAAGACCCGCGAGCGGTGGGAGCGGCCTGTCGGCCCCGTACTAGACCAGGTGGCGGGCCCGAGCAGCCGGCGGAGTAGCCGGCGGCCAGAGAGATTGACAGCCGGGTCCCACACCCGGCCGGATGACTATTGTACCCCAGGGGGTAGGCCTATATAAACCCCCTAGGGCGCCCATGCAAAGGGTTCCCAACCTGTTAGACCTAGACTCACACATAGAGAGAGCAGAGAGCTAGCCCTACTTTCTTCTACATGTAGCATACAGCTCGAGGAGCACCATTGTACTCACTAGCGCTTTAGTGATCATGCGGAGACCCCGCAGAGCAGGACTAGGGGTGTTATCTCCTAGGAGAGCCCCGTACCTAGGTAAAGTATGCCGGCGTTCGTGTCTACGCCTCATCCCGCTTCCGGGCACCGGCGACGTTCTACTCGCTCCCACCATGATAAGCCATCCTTTGGCATATGTCGCACCCAACCCCCGACATTTGGCACCCACCGTGGGGCAAGGTGCACTGTTGTCCGGAGACCTGCTCTGGACAGGATCCCTGTTCCTTCCTGGTGAGTGCAGCCAGCCCGGCACGCCAGACGGCGTCTGCGCCGACGCGCTACACGGCGCAGAGATCGCCTGCGCGGCGAGTTGCCTCGCCGATCTTGTTGGTGAGATTCGCCTCTGCAATGAGCCCGCATCTGACGCGGGCACAGATGACCCCAAGAGCCGCCTCGTCAGCCTCCTCGACCAGCTCTACGTCGTCAGCGAGCCTGTTGTGGACTTGGAGTCGGTTGGCTCCACCGACCCGATGCTTGTCGACTCCGACACGGCGTCGCTCGACGCGTTCCCCACCAACGTGGTGACCTACGATGAGCCGCTTCCTCGCGAGGACAGCGGCGGAAGCACCGTCACAGAAGTGCTTGTCATTAGCCATGGCGAGCACTCAGGCGGGGATGGTGCTCGAGACCCGCTCGAGGCGGCGTTGTAAGACCTGACTGCGCCTATCCCAGAAGACGCCGACGCCGAGACGCTGGAGGCACACCGCGTCCAGCTCGTCGAGAGTGGCAAGAGGCTAGCCAGCATGAGGCGCCTTTCGGAGGCGTACCACACTACTAGGGAAAACCTTATACACAGCATCTTAGCAGTAGCGCTGGACAAAATAATGCGCTGCTGCTACTTAGTAGCAGCGCCCGAAAATAAACCGCGCTACTGCTATAACTTTAGCAGCAGCGCGTACTAGCAAAAAGCGCTGCTGCTATGTTTGAACTAGGCGCACATGCCTAGCCCAACTTAGCAGTAGCGCGTATCCCCGTCCCGCGTTACTGCTATTCTCCTTAGTTGTAGCGCTTTTCTCGCACACGCGCTACTACTAACCCCACCTTATCCTCCCCACGTGGCCGACCCTCTCTCACTCACTCTACCTCTCAGTCACTCTCGCCCGCGCCGATACCCGTCGTCCGCCGCCGTCGTCCGTCCTCCACCGAGGTACTCCCTCCTCCTCCCACCGCGCCCTCCTCCCTCCGCCTCCGGCCTCCCCCTCCTCCCTCCTCCTCCGGCCGCCCCCTCCTCCCTCCTCCGCCGGCAGCCCTCCTCCCACCGCCCCTCCCTCCTCCTCGTCCGGCCGGCCCCTCCCCCTCCTCCTCCGGACGCCCCCTCCCCCTCCTATCTCCTCCCTCCCTCCCTTGTCTCTGTTCTTGCAAATCGTAGGTAATTTAAATGTAGATAATTAGTAAGTGTTTAAAATAATTAGTAAGTAAATTAATAAACTAGTTGAACTAGTTTAGTTTTAGTTGAACTAGTTTAGTAAGTAAATTAATAAACTAGTTGAACTAGTTGAATTAATAGAACTAATGTATTTTTAGTAAGAAAATTAATATAACTAGTTGAACTACTTTATTTTTACAAAGAACTGGTTTTTTTCTATTTATAGTAAGTTTATATTTAGTAAGAACTAGTTGAATTAATAGAACTAGTTGAACATGTCATATTTGTTGTTATTTTTTATTTAATAAGAACTAGTTTATATTTAGTAAGAACTAGTTTATATTTAGTAAGAACTAGTTGAATTAATAGAATTAATAGGGTTTTTGCTTTTGCAGAAATCAAGGAGCACCTCCATCATCCCCGCCGTCGTCCCCGTCACCGACCCCCTCCGACCTCGAGGTGAGACCAGCCAAATCTCCATGTCAGTATGAGTCCTATAAGATATATATGATGTAGATAAAAACATGTATATCCTGTGTTGCTCAAATAGGATATGTGGTTGCCCAAGTGGCCGGTCATGTTCAGGTTACACCTCCGAGTGGCCTATGTTTTGCCGGAGTGTTGATTAATTTCCGTTCCGGCAAATTTCAGGCGCTCGATATGTCCTTTTTTAGCAAAGGTCATGCAGGAGTTTTCCGTGAATTCTGGTATGACTTGTGCTAGAATATGTAGGAAATATCGAGTGGCCTGGATTTTCTCGAAAAATGATGATCTAATTTAGGTTTTTTAGTACATATATTTAATTGTACAAGTTTAATGTTTGAATTATGAACGTAGGAAATGTCGTACTCGGATGACGAAAGTCTCCCGGGGGAGTGCGGCTGGTGCCACGACGATCGAGGTCTGTGCGACAGGTGCCCTCACCTGGACGATGATCGGCGCTTCAGCATTAAGCTCGAGGAGACCTTCGACGTTGAAACGGTACGCAACGACGACAAGTGTTTTTTTCGTAATTAAGCACGACTTCAACTATTTCAACGTCTAATTTTCATCTTTTACAATTCGACTAGCTTATCCCATGCCATGCAAGACGCTATGTCTTGGAGAGGATGGGTTTTGAAGACCATGAAAATTTTGAAACAAAGAAAATACACCTAAGGACCCATCATGATATGGATTTTGAAGTAAATCTGTACAATTCTCAGAGCGTAACCCATTTTGGTTGCCAAAATTGGGAAGCACTTTGCAAAATGTATGGTTTTTATGAGGGTATGATTGTCACCATGGATCTTGGTGATCCTGATATCGAGCAAAACAATATGGACATTTGGGTCCTTGTTGATACGCTTCCGATTCTACCGCTATGTGAGTTTCTCAAACATAGTTACTAACTAATTTATATTGTTTATTTCAAAATAGTTGACAGCTTATTTCCATTGACAGCTTATTTTCATTCTTCAAAGAATGTGCGGAAGATGGTAGACAAAACCCACTACACTGATGGCTCCGAATTAACTTATAAGGAGAAAAATCATCTGATCGCATTTTGTACTTTCTTTGAGAATTACAATACCTATTATCGAACTCCTCCAAATTATGGTGAATACGTGCCACTAGTGCACGTGTTGAACCACGATAACTTCTATGGAGATACCCTGGTAAGATTTTTTACTATTACGACATCTGTGCATCTTTTGCATACTTCTAAAACTAGTACATCATTGCTAACTACGAAGTTATTACTATGTTTTTCAACAGAAAATCCCGATGGATTGTGTGCCTCATCTGATGTATTACAATGGTCGCCTTGAAGTTCTGAACCTACAGCCAGGTCATCCTACGGATCTCACCTGTGCATATCGGATTTCTGAAACCGGTGAACACATGCTAATCAAAGAGTGGAAAAAATGTTTGGACATTCGTAAGGAGGTTCTTGGAAGCAACATTAAGCGAAAGGCAAGAATTGGAGACAGGATAATCTGCATTCTCCATAATGGAGAGCCAGGGGCTATCTTGTTTTTTGCTATTTTACCTTAGAGAATATAGTAGGTCCTAAGAGAATGTAGTAGGTCCTATGAGGTACAATATGTTTATTATGTGGTACAATGTGTTAGAGTTGATGATGAGGAGTAGTTGTGATTATGACTAGTGACCAACTTGCTATGTGATGTCTCATCGATGAAAACGATGATCATGAGGAGGTGTTATATGACAATGATGTATTATGATGAGAAGTTGTTAATGATATGATGATGATATTTATTATATCATTGCGTGAAAGAACCGCGGATTAGTTTCAAGTGGATGTCCATCCACTTGAAACTAGTCCACGGTTCTTTCACCCAATGATGTAATAACTCATTGTGATGTAAAAACAATCTCTAAATTGCTGCTGTATTAAAACTTTTATAGAGGTGTATGAATACAACATGAAATAAAAAAGAAATAAAATACGGAATAATAGTAGTAGCGCGGGCTGGGAGAAGCGCTACTAGTAATTACCAGTAGCACCGCTCCGAGAAAGCGCTACTACTAAGTTGGTGTAGCAGTAGCGTTGGTTAACCAACGCTACTGCTAACCTTTAGCTGTAGCGCCGTACCAGTAGCACTCCTGGCCGCGCTACTGATAGGCCTAAAACCCGCGGTGCTGCTAGGCTTTTCCCTAGAAGTGCCAGCGCGAGATGGACCGCGCCGTTGGCGGCACGCCGGCTCCTGGCGGGCCTAGCCGCATCGGTATGGTCCGGCTGCGCGGTGCGGCCATTGCCAGCATGTTTGGGGCAGATCGCCCTGTCTACGCCACGCCCGCGGAGAATATACGAGCTGCCCAGGCGGCGGCAGACGAGCTGGACAAGCTCGGAGGCGACGAGCGTCGCCACATGACGGAGCGCGTCCAGCAGCTCATTAACGTGGCTGCCGAGCAGCAAGAGGCCGGCTGCCGAACTGAAGCGCCCAACCGGCGGAACAACGACCCGTCTCCTCGCCGAGATCAAGGCGCGACATCCCGGACGCCGACTGGTGGCGTCCGTGATAGAAGAGACAAGGAGCCGGCTGCCAGCCGTAGCCGGACTTGCATCACCATCGAGCGCGACCAAGATGGCTGCCCAAGAGCAGTGGAACGACGGGGCGACTGTCCGCCTCCCCCCCCCCCCCCCCCCCCCCGCGCAGGGAGAGGCGCGCCTCCCCGCCGCCTGTTGACCACCCGACACTCGGCGACCGCGTTGGCCGCCGGGAAGGAGTCGAAGAAGAAAAAGACGAGTTGGGCCCACCCTGTTTCGGCCCTCGCATTCGTGACGAGCCTTTCCCCAAAGGGTTCACACTCCCAAGAGATACGCCCAAGTACACCGGCTCCGTGAAGCCGGAAGACTGGCTGGTCGACTATTCCACAGCCGTCAGCATCGCAAATGGCAATAAGCGCGTTGCCGTGAAGTACGTTCCGCTCATGCTCCAGGGCACAGCCCGGACATGGCTGAACAGCTTGAAGCCCCGCAGCATCAACAGCTAGGTTGCTTTCACTGAAGCCTTCATTCGCAACTTCACCAGCACGTACAAGCGGCCGCCCAAGCCTCGCCAGCTCTCCTTGTGCGTCCAAGGCCCCAACGAATCAACTCGCGATTACCTCACGTGTTGGGCCGAGCTGCGCAACTCTTGCGAGGGCATGCACGAGGTGCAGGCCATCGAGTACTTCACTGCCGGATGCCGAGAAGGCACCCTCCTCAAGCACCGGCTTCCCTATGACGAGCCGGCGACCCTCGATGAATTACTGATCATAGTAGACAAGTACGCCACAGCCGACTCCTCCATGAAGGCGGAGATCCAAGTTGACGCATCTGGCAAAGTGGCTCCTCAAGCTCATCGGACTCCGGCTGGCGACACCAGTCGGCGTCAGCAACAGAATGAAAACAAGCGCAAGGCCACGCAGCCGGCTTCCACAAGCCGGGAGGTGGCAACAGTCGAAGACCAGCAGCCGGAAGGGCAGCCTCCTCCCAAGCGTCAAAAGGGCGGCAAGCCCAACTGGCTGCCCGCCTTCTCATACGAGCAGACTCTTGATGCACCCTGCAAGTTTCACAGTGGCGCGAAGCCGTCCAACCACACCACTCAGAAATGCCATTGGCTCACCAGAATCACCAAGGGCGATGGACTCCTGCCTCCTCCGCCTGCCGGCCCGCCGCCTCCTCCTCCCCAGCAGCCGGCGGTTCGGCCAGTCGGTGCCATACAAGATGAGTATCCTGAAGAGCATGGAGCTTATGTCGTGTTCACCAGTGTGGCCGACGACAAGCACAACAGACAGCAACAGCAACAAGAAGTACATGCAGTAGCATCAGAGACCCCCGAGTTCATGCATTGGTCTGAGAAGCCTATCAGTTGGAGCAGAACTGACCACCCGAAGGTGATGCCCTCTCATGGTTCTTATGCTTTGATCTTAGATGCCACCTTCGCAACGGAGAGGCGGGCTGCTGGCTTCTCCCGAGTTCTGATAGATGGCGGCAGCAGCATCAACATCCTATACCGTGACACAATGGAGAAGTTGGGAATCAAGCAGAAGCAGCTCCAGCCTAGTCGGACTGTATTCCATGGCATAGTCCCTGGCCTTTCCTGCTCACCAATCGGCAAGACCCAGATAGACGTCCTATTTGGAGACAAAGATCACTTCCGCCGAGAGCCAGTTTGGTTTGAGGTGGTGGACCTTGAGAGCCCCTATCATGCACTACTTGGCCGGCCTGCTCTGGCCAAGTTCATGGTGGTCCCCCACTATGCTTACCTCAAGATGAAGATGCCGAGCACCAAGGGAATCCTGACCATAGTAGGAGACTACAAGAAGTCGTTCGCCTATGCAGCAGACAGTAGCCGGCTAGCCGAGTCCCTCGTGATTGCAGCAGAGAAGCGGCTCCTTGACCGGGTTGTGGCAATGGCAGGCAAGCAGCCGGAAATGTCGCCAAACCCCAGGGAGTCGGAATCTGGGGGCTCGTTCAAGCCGGCAAAAGAAACAAAGAAGATACCCTTGGACCCGGAGCACCCGGAGAGGCACGCTGTTATAGGTGCAAACCTTGACAGCAAATAGGAAAGCGAGCTCGTCGATTTCCTCCATGAAAATCAGGACATCTTTGCATGGTCTCCTAAGGACATGCCGTGTGTTCCGACGGATTTTGCCGAGCACAAGCTACATGTACGTCCTGATGCCAAGCCAGTCAGGCAGCCCTTGCGTCGCCTGTCAGAAGAGAAGAGAAGAATCGTTGGAGAAGAGATAGCCCGGCTTCTAGCAGCCAGCTTCATCATGGAGGTGTTCTTTCCAGAATGGTTAGCCAACCCAGTCCTTGTACTAAAGAAGAATAAGCAGTGGCGCATGTGTATTCATTATACCAGCCTCAACAAAGCTTGCCCCAAAGATCCATTTGCTTTGCCAAGAATCGACCATGTGATAGACTCCACAGCCGGATGCGAGCTATTGAGTTTTTTGGATGCATACTTAGGGTATCACCAGATCAAGCTGAACCCGGCCGACAGGCGGAAGACCGCCTTCATCACACCATTCAGAGCATTCTGCTTCCTGACCATGACGTTCGGCTTGAGGAATGCCAGCGCCATGTTTCAGCGTTGCATGCAGAAGTGTCTCCTCAAGAAACTCGGCAAGAACGCCCATGTCTATGTGGACGACATTGTGGTGAAGACGGAGAAGCGTGGCACTCTGCTGGAGGACCTCAAGGAGACCTTTGAAAACCTGCGCCGCTTTCAGATCAAGCTCAACCCGGAGAAATGTGTCTTTGGAGTACCAGCCGGCCAGCTCCTTGGCTTCCTGGTCTCAGAGCACGGCATAGAGTGCAACCCTGTGAAGATCAAGGCCATCGAGAGGATGGAAGTACCCACCCGACTGCTGGATGTGCACAAATTCACCGGCTGCTTGGCATCCATCAGCCGTTTCATCAGCCGGCTGGGCGAGAAGGCTCTTCCCCTTTATCAGCTCATGAAGAAGACCACTTTTTTCGAGTGGAATGATAAGGCGGACGAAGCTTTTCTCCAGCTCAAGAAGTTGTTGACCACTCCGCCTGTCCTGGCAGCTCCGACTATTAAGGAGCCCATGCTTCTCTACATCGCCGCCACCAGCCGGGTGGTCAGCACAGTCATAGTTGTGGAGCACAAAGAAGACGGCAAGGCACTACCAGTCCAGAGGCCGTTGTATTACCTGAGTGAAGTGTTGTCCTCCTCCAAGCAAAACTACCCCCACTATCAGAAGATGTGCTACAGCGTGCATTTCGCCGCTAAGAAGCTGAAGCCGTACTTTCAAGAGCACCCAATCACTGTTGTCTGCACTGCTCCGCTTGCCGAGATCATTGGAAGCTGAGATGCTTCGGGCCGAATGGACAAATGGGCCATAGATTTGGCCCCCCTACACCATCTACTACCAGCCTCGCACTTCCATCAAGTCACAAGCGCTGGCCGACTTCCTCGTCGACTGGGCCAAGACCCAGTACCTGCCGCCAGCGCCGGACTCCACGCATTGGCGGATGCACTTTGATGGTTCCAAGATGCGCACCGGTCTGGGAGCCGGTATCATCCTCACTTCTCCCAAAGGCGACAAGCTCAGATATGTGTTGCAAATTCACTTTGCCACCTCCAACAAGGTAGCTGAATATGAAGCACTCGTACACGGGCTCCGGCTTGCCAAGGAACTCGGCATTCGCCGGATCCTGTGCTATGGTGATTCCGACTTGGTGGTCCAGCAGTCGTCAGGCGACTGGGACGGCAAGGATGCAAACATGGCAAGCTACCGCTTCCTCGTCCAGCAACTTAGTGGATACTTTGATGGGTGCGAGTTCCTCCATGTGCCACGAAAAGACAACGAGCAAGCTGATGCTTTGGCACGGATTGGCTCCAACCGGCAAGCAATACCAACCGGCGTCGCCTTGCAGCGCCTCCTCAAGCCGTCTGTCAAGCCATCACTAGAATCAGACTCCATCTTCGTGCCGGCTCCCCCCGAAGCAGTCAGATCCAACTTGGGGACCCCAGCAGCCGGCATGGGGACTTCGGCAGGCGACTCGGGGGCTGCAACAGTTGCACCCGACCCAGGGACTTCAGAACCCGGCCCGGGGACTGCAGCAGTCGGACCGGGGACTTCATTGACACAGCAAGTGGCAGCCGACTCCAGCCCGCCGCCTCCCAGCCCAACCGCCCTCGTGCAAATTGCAGTTCTGGTAGTTGAAGAAATAGCAGAACCTTCATGGGCGCAGCCCATCCTCAACTTTCGGGTGAACAAAGAGCTGCCGACTGATGAGATCTCGGCTCGACAAGTGCAACGTCGTGCAGCAGCATACACCATTGTCAATAGAGAACTTGTGAGGTACAGTGTCACTGGTGTGTACCAGCGCTGCATAGAGCCGGAGAAAGGGCAAGCAATCCTCAAAGATATCCACCAAGGCGAGTGTGGTCACCACGCGGCTTCAAGATCACTTGTTGCCAAATCTTTCCGCCATGGTTTTTTCTGGCCGACTGCTCTAGAAGATGCCAAAGACTTGGTCCAGAAATGTAAAGGGTGCCAGAAGTTCCGTTCCAAGCCACATCTGCTGGCTTCTGCACTCAAGACCATCCCCATTGCCTGGCCCTTTGCCGTCTGGGGATTGGACATGGTGGGACCATTCAAGACAGCATGCAGCGGCATGACTCATTTGCTTGTCGCCGTGGACAAATTCACCAAGTGGATAGAATCAAAACCAATCAAGAAGTTGAATGGTCTGACTGCTGTGACTTTCATCACGGACATCACCATTCGGTATGGCATACCACACAGCATCATCACCGACAATGGCACAAACTTTGCCAAAGGCACTTTGGCTCGTTTCTACGCGATGTAGGGCATCCGACTGGACTTAGCTCCCGTTGCCCATCCGTAGTCAAACGGCCAAGTGGAGCGAGCAAACGGCCTCATTTTGTCCGGCATCAAGCCCCGACTGGTCAAGCCTCTGGAGCGTTCGGCCGGCTGTTGGCTCGATGAGCTGCCGGCCGTCCTCTGGAGCCTTTGCACAACTCCGAACAAGTCAACCGGCTTCACGCCTTTCTTCCTCGTCTATGGTGTTGAAGCCGTCATCCCGACGGACATAGAATTCGACTCCCCTCGAGTCACCATGTACACCGGGGAGGAGGCCAAAGAAGCAAGAGAAGACGGCGTCGATCTACTAGAAGAGGGCCGGCTGTTGGCACTTAGCTGGTCCACCATCTACCAGCAGAGTCTACGCCGATACTACAAACGCAAGTTCAAGCCAAGATCTTTCCAAGAGGGAGACCTTGTGCTCCGGCTGATCCAGCGAACAGTCGGCCATCACAAGCTCTTGGCACCTTGGGAAGGCCCCTTCATCATCAGCAAAGTTTTGGGCAACGACTCCTACTACCTGATCGATGCTCAGAAGCCCAGAGCACGCAAGAGAGACGACTCCGGCAAGGAGACAGAGCGGCCATGGAATGCAAACCTCATTCGAAGATTTTACAGTTGATGCAGTATGTACCACGCTACCTTTTGTATTAAGTACGAAGACTCCGGATCCCCCGAGAATAGCTCGGGGGCTACCCTCTTTTATCTATATGATAAGTATTATGCCTATGAATGTGTTATTTCATTATTCCGCCTGGCACCGGGTTCGACTAGTCGGCCTGGGGGCTCGCCGCCTTGTACTATGTGGCGCTTCCTCCAGTCGGACAAGTAGTGTGTTGGCACCTAAATCTTCTCCTGGCAAAGCTGCAGCTGGCAGAGCAACTGTCCGGTGGGCAGGAGTTGCAGAAACGGTGTCCACACGAAAAATGGCTAAGGACTCAAAGCACGCACATAGTCCAGGCTGGCATCCCGCCTCAGCGACCGGCTGCTGAGCAGCCGGCCGGCCGGCTTCTACTTACCTTGCTAACGCTCCAGTAGGCTAAGTACTTGCTCTCCCGAAAGTAGCTAATCACTTGACCCAGCCACAGTCTGCAGAGCGGCTGTTTGGCTTGCAAGAGGGCAGCAAAGGGAGGGCGGCAAAGGAAAAAAGCCGAGGAGCAGAAAGCAAGAAAAGTCAGAACTCGGCAAAAACACAACTTGTGTGGAAGAATATTTACAAGTCCAAAGGCCCTTGGCCAGCATTCAACGGAGTTTGAAATACACCCCGCGGGTGGAATTGTGCAAATTTAACAAAGTTTGTCGAGACTGATAAAACAGGAAAAATAAAGATAAGTCGGCAGTCTAAGGAGCAGCTGAGGGGTCCGGCTGGTTGGCGGAGTCGGTAGCGCCGGTTGGTGGAGTGGACGACTGGTCAGTCTCCGCCTGGTCGCCTCCAGCAGCAGTCGGCGCACTCAAGCGCGACTCATTATTCGAAGCGCGGTCAAGCTGAGGCTGGCCGTCCGCGCCGACCTCTGGCATATCTTCTCCACCTTCCTCGTCCTCGTCGCCTTCTCCCCCGTCACTGGAGTCGATCATCTTGGCTGAGTCCTCGTCATCCTCCGGCTTCAGCCCGAACCACTCCTGCGGCACCTCAGCACCGTTCTCAGCCATCTCAGGAACGAAGATGCTGGTGTTGCTGTACTCGGCGATCGCCGCAGCCCGTTTGGCAAGGTCACGCTCCACCGCCACCAGCTCCTCTTGGGCCTCCTGCCGAATTGTGGTCAACTAGGCTAGATTTAGCCTAGGGTACCATGCCTTGACAAACTCCAAGGCCCAGCGCGCTCCAGCCCGGGCCGAGGAACCCCTCCAAGCTTCCAGTCGGCCGGCCGCCACCTCCAGCCAGTCGGCAGTCCGACTGGGGGTGCGCGGAGGCGGCATGTCTGGCCACAGGGCGGAAATTGCTTGGGCCCTGACGAGCTGAAGACGGCGCAACATCCGGTGAGCCGACCGAAGGCGGGCCTGGATGCTGAGAAGCTGTTCGCTAAGGGTTCGGGGGGCGTTGGTGGCGATATGCGCACCTTCCGCCCTCCGTTCCTCACGATAAGCCTTGATAGCCTGGTTGGCGGCGCCAGAGTGGCCTGGAAAGAAGTCTGCTCAGGCAGAAAGCAAAGAAGTCAGAAGCTAGAAGCCGGTTCAATCAACAGCTGGCAACTCAAAGAAAGAAGAAAGCTTACCATCAACCATGTCTTCAATCCTGCTAAAGCCACATGTCAGTAGCGCCTCCTTGTTGGTCCATGCGAAGCGTTCGGTCTCGAACTCGGCGAGGAGACTGGACTCTTTCGCCTCCGCCTCCTTCTGGGCCTTCTGGAGAAGCTTCGCCTGCTCCGTCAGTTGCTTGGCCAGTCGGTCATGCTCCCGAACCAGCTCGATGCACTCCGCCTCCTTGGCGCGCAACGCAGTGTTGGCCTCACCCAGCTGCTGCTGCAGGGAAGCGTTGGCTTCTACAAGAACAAAGAAAAGAAAAAGACATCAACGACCAATAAAGAAGAAGTACAGTTGCTGGGGAGATCCGGCCCGACTGCTCAGCAGTCGACCCGAATCTCGGGGACTACAGCCCGCGGGTGCGCTATCGCGCCCCCGTAGAGAAAAAGTTATCAACAACCAGCAAAGAGGAAGCGCAGTTGCCGGGGAGATCCGGCCCGACTGCTCAGCAGTCGGCCTGAATATCGGGGACTACAGCCCGCGGGTGCACTAGCGCGCCCCCGCAGAGAAAGAAAACAAAGACTTACTCGGGCTTTCCGACAAGTCAGTGGTCCGTTGGCCCAGCTCTCGGACATTGGAGTTAAAGGTGGCCGCGTGAAGGTTATGATAATCCTACAATGAAGACATCAGACGATGTTAGCACTCGGAGCTTGTCAATTAAAGTTTCGAGCCGCCTGCTCAGCAGCCGGCCCGAAACTCGGGGGCTACACCCAGTGGGTGCGCTGGCGCGCCCCCACAGAGAAATACGAGAATCAAGGACGAAGAAGTAAGAAACAGACCCAAATGGCCACTCGCGAATCCATGAACGCCATGTTGCACTGCTGAAGAGCGGTGGCCTCGGCCCGGAGTTTGGCCTGGACATCCAGGATCGCTTGGTTTAAAGCGTCCGTCCCGCCTCCATGCACCAATTCAGGGGGTGCGGCTCTGGTTGCTTCGGCATCCGGGACGGACGAGCTCACGGCGCCGACTTCCAGCGGTCGTGGCGCCGAGGCCGCCTTCGCGCCTCGGTGGCGTGATGGTGTGCGGGCCTCAGGAGTCGGGCCCGTCACCACCTCGTTTCTGGCTGACGGCACCAGCGCGACGGCCGGCTGCTTGTCCCGCGCTCCTCCAGACTGCGGTGGTGGAGGCACGTCCGCCTCCGGCATGGCGACATCGCCGCCTTCCCTCTCCATGATCGGCTGTTCGTCGCCGGCTCCCCCAGGCGGCGCCGTGAACTCTAGTGGTGGCGGCGCGGAGTTCAGGGGGATGACGAATAACGGCGCCTGACGGCGCACGGCTTCTTCGGCCAGCTTCTTTGCCGCGGCATCGGCTTCAGCCTCCGCCAGCTTTTTCAACGTGGCGGCCTCCGCCTTGTCCGCCTCCGCCTTCTCCAAGCGGGCGGCTTCCTGCTCCTCGCGCACCTCCCGCGCGTTTCGCTCCTGCGCCTCCCGGAGGTCGGCCGTAGGGTCGGTTCGCCGGGTGGTGGTGGAGGTCTCCGCCGACCCAATGACAGAGGCGGTGGCCGACTTCTCAAGAGAGAGCGGGGCCCTAAGACAAACAAAGCAAGGAAGCTCAGACGCAACCAACAAGAAAAGAAAGTACAAGGAAAAGATACTTACGCCGACACCATAGGAGGCGCCTTCAGAAGTTTCTGGAACTTGGCCGCCTTCGCAGCGGCCTCCTTCCACCTGGTCGCGGCGGTCGGGTTCTTGGTCTTCTTCGGCGCGCTGCCGAACAAGATGGTGCCTTGCTTGCGCTTGCGTGTGCCGCCCTGAGCAGCCGGCTCGGCGGAGGGGCCCACGTCCGCCTTGCCGGCGCCTCACGCATGGCGCGGCTCGTCCTCTTCTTCATCATCGTCGGGCCAGGTCTCGAAGCCGCCTCCGTCTTCGGAGCTGCCTGCTCCATCACCGCCGCCTATGGCGTCGTCCTCCAGGGCGGCCGCCCCCATGTCGGGGCCGTCCACATCGGTCACCTCCCGGTCCGGCTGGTAGTTTCCACCCGGCCCCAAGATGGCGGCCGTCGCCGGAGACATATAGATCTGCGTTCAAAAGACCGACTATTCAAGACCAAGACCAAGATCAAAGCAAGTATCAAAAAGAAAAGAATTGTAGAACTTACAACAAGCGGCGGGTTGGCACGGTGGTATGGTCGTTTGCCGAACCGCCAGGACCCCTCCGACAGCCTGAGGTCGGAGATCTCGTTCACCATACGGGCAACCTCGATGGCATGCATGTCCTTCGTGCACATCCGGCTTGGGTCGCGGTGCCCGCTCATCCGACAGATCAGATGAGGACGGCCTTGGAGCGGGAGAACCCGACGCTCGACGAAGGCGACCAGCAGGTCTGATGCCTTGAGGCCTTCCTCTTCGGTCAGCACCCGGATCCAGTTGATGGCGGCGATGCCGTCGGCTGACACGGGCTTCGGCTTGTAGCCCCAGTTGGCCCGAGGTTCGGCCGGAGGGCCGGCTTCGTAAGGCGGCAGGTTGATGAAGTCGATGGCCGGGTCGACGTTCTCCATGTAGAAATATGATTTCTGCCATAGTTTGACCGACTGTGATAGCTTGATGGTGGGGAAGGCGTTCTTTGCAGACGGATGGCGCACTGCGACAAAGGCGCCGCACTGGGCCACCTTCTCCCTGGTGGAGGTGCCCAGTTTGGTGTAGAAGAATGCTCCCCACAACTTGATGGTGGGGAGGATGCCAAGATAGCCCTCGCACATCGTGACAAAGGCGGACAGCAGCATCACGGTGTTGGGCGTCAGGTGATGTGGCTGAAGATGGTAGAAGTCGAGGAAGGAGCGGAAGAATCCACTCACCGGCAGGCCGAAGCCGCAGAGGAAGTGCGAGCGGAAGATAACCCGCTCGCCTCCCGTCGGCGCCGGTGAAATCTTCTTCTTCGGTGGCACGTGCACCTTGACGAAGTCCGCGCCGGGCAGGCGCCATGTGGCGCAGAGGAAGGCAAGATGGTTGTCGATCACGAGCGAGCCATCCCAGTCCCCTCCCTTCTCGCGCGCCATGGAGCCCGAGCTCGACGCAGAGATGGCGCCGCGGCGAAGCCCGAGGCCGCGACGGAGCGAAGAGCTTGATGACGAAGGAGACCGAAGGCGGCGAGTTGCAGCGACGCCTCGGCGGAGCGCGGAGGTGCAGCGGCAGCGAGAAGAGGAGAAGGACAAAAGTGTCAAGGGGAGAGGAGGGTGCGCGTGCTCTGCCGCTCCACCTCCTCCCACTACTTATAGCCTTTGGGCTACGAAGCCGAGGGGGCAGGGCGTGGGATCATGGGATTAACTACACCCACGACCCCACGGCCCCGCAGTTAGCGCGCGAGTTACTACGTGCAGTAACTCCGTACGGAAGCGCAACCGCTCGCCTCGGCCGCAGCAGATCCGCTCGCGCCCCGAGGCCCGGTAATGGCGGGCCCGGCCTGCTACCGCATCCCATCGTGCGTGTGGGCTGGCAGGCTGGCCCGGCTAAGAGGCGCTGCATGGCGTGCTCTTAGCGGGCGGCGGACCTGGAGGCTTGGCAAGCACGCCACCTGGTTCCCGCCTTGGTGTTTCAAAACTATCGAACGAGTCCGCCTGGTCATGGCCGATTCCCCGGCAGGCGGCACGCCAGAAGACGAATAAGTATTCAGCAAGAGCACTCGGAGAAGGAAACTGCTACGGCTTCTCGACTTATCAGTCGCGACGCCTCACCAGCTTCGGGGACTACTGTCGGAGTAATGGGCCACGGGTAGCCTAACCCGAGTCCCTGAGCATTTCAAGACATTCGGGCTGGCTGCGCCCCTCAAGCATCAAGAGCGAAGCGCCGTCTTCTGGTGGCCGGATGGCTCATGCGGCCGGCTGCCAGAGGCGGCCAAGCACCAGAAGATGGCCCCAAGACGGGCCGACTACTAGCAGGCGGCCTTTGGAGAGGCTGGCTCCTAGCAGGCGGCCCACGACGCCCTCAATGTCTGTGCCCCCATTAAGAAGATGAGACAGGATGTGGCTACAGTGTAGCCCATCACCCCCATATCCAGGGCACGGCGTGGCCACAGTGCCTCGTACGGGTGGAGATCTCCGCACGGCGCGGCACTGTTGCCACTCCACCCTTGACGTCACTCCTGTCAGGTGGAGCCCTGCCCCCATGATGGCCTGTCAGTATGGCCTGCTGGCGGCGGGTCCTACTAGGCAGCGAGAGTGTCAGGCGGAGCCCTGCCCCCATGATGGCCTGTCAGTATGGCCTGCTGGCGGCGGGTCCTACTAGGCAGCGAGAGCCCGGAAGGCGGCAAAAGCTTGACCAGTCGGACCCAAGGGAGGCCGGCCTCTAGAAGGCGCCCCACTCTTCCCTCGGGGTCTGTGCGCCATTAACCAGATGAGACACGGTGTGGCTACAGCGATCTCCCGCCAGACGGCGGGACTGTAGCCACGCCTCCCCGACCAAGTATGCGTCATTAGCATTACAGCTACAGTAACAAGCAGCCGGCAAGACCCGTGAGCGGTGGGAGCGGCATGTCGGCCCCGTACTAGACCAGTCGGCGGGGCCCACCAGGTGGCGGGCCCCAGCAGCCGGCAGAGAAGCCGGCGGCCAGAGAGATTGACAGCCGGGCCCCACACCCGGCCAGATTACTATTGTACCCCTGGGGGGTAGGCCTATATAAACCCCCCAGGGCACCCATGCAAAGGGTTCCCAACCTGTTAGACCTAGACTCACACATAGAGAGAGGAGAGAGCTAGCCCTGCTTTCTTCTACCTCTAGCATACAGCTCGAGGAGCACCATTGTACTCACTAGTGCTTTAGTGATCATGCGGAGACCCCGCAGAGTAGGACCAGGGGTGTTATCTCCTAGGAGAGCCCCAAACCTGGGTAAAGTACGTCGGCGTTCGTGTCTACGCCTCATCCCGCTTCCGGGCACCGACGATGTTCTACTCGCTCCCACCATGATAAGCCATCCATTGGCATATGTCGCACCCAACCCCCGACAGCTGGGCTGCCATGCCTTGAAGAAGCTCTTGACTGCTTTAGGGTCGTTGGTCTTCTGCCCTTTGTGACTGACAAGGAACATTGGAACAAAGAGCTTCTGCTGCAGTTCTATGCTATGCTACACATTCGAGGCTACAACAGCGATCCGAAGACTTGGGTCCTTGAGTGGATGACATGTTCATCACGAAGCCAAAGCTCAGGATATCATCGAGCTTACTTCCCTGCCCACTCCAGGGAGTTGTACGAACCTGGTTGTCAGCTTCATCAGAATGAGCTGCAGAGCATTTTTCAGAAGCCCGAGCCAAACATGAGCCAAATGTTGAGCATGATGAAACCATTTCCCCAAGACGCCGAATACCCGAAGGATTTCTTTGTCAAGGACCTTGAGTACTTGCCATGCACAGTGTACCATATTCTGAGGTGTACTATTTGGCCTATCAAAGGAAATTCTTCTGAAGCTAAACTTGAAGGCTCCATGAACACGTTGGTATTCTATATTATCAATGGCACCAGATTCAACACTCAGGATTTCTTCATCCGACAGCTTGCTGCTTCTGGAATCGATCTGTTTGGCCTGAAATTTTATGCTCCATGGGTGATGCGCTTGATTAAGCTTCATTCAACCATTGACTATCAGCCTTCAACGCACAATCACATTGTCTTTTTGCCTGATGTTTATATGTCTATTGAAGCCATTTACCCTGAGCGAGCAAAGAAGCCACTCCACCTTCAGAATGCAGAATTCCAGAGCTTCACGCAGCCAATTGAAGGGATTCATGTGCCAAATGCCGCAACACCTACCTATCCTCTGGCTGGAAACTTGCGAGTGCCACACCGTGCAAATACTGAGCCACTGCTAGCACAATAGCTCAAAGGCCTCAGAAGCGTCCTCGTGTCCTCAATGACCGTGAGCTTCTGGTGGCTTTACATCAAAAGCAGGATAGGCATCTTGACTGGCTGAAGCGTCAGATGTAGAGTCTCTTGGTAGATGTTAACCGCATTCGCAACTTGGCCACCAAGAACTCATTTGTTGCTCATGAAGCCTGTCGGCGGTCCTGGAAGAGCCTCACAATGCTCTGCTCTGAAGATGATCTTTGCGAAGATGGCTTCATAGAGACCTTCAAGTTTGACTCCAGGCCTCCACAAAATGCAAGCTGGCATCACACTCCATCTATTGAAGATTCTGAACATTCGTCTTCCGCTGCAACTGTTGTTGCGAGAGTCGATGATGAAGAAGACGACGGCACTTCATCGACTTTGGCTGCACTGCATCATGATTCTGAGTCAGGCCCGTCTACACCACCAAACTCCAACGTCGACCCTGCTCCATCTTCTACTCCAACTGGGAACGAGTAGATCCTTTATGTCTTCAAACCTTTTTGGTCATTTCTGACAAAAGGGGGAGAAGCATATGAGGTTGATAGTATTCAAGCGGGTCCATATGGGTGGTTGCCTTATTTTTGCTAAGTTCTTATAACTCTCGTTTTGAAACTATTTGGCTTTTGAGTTGTAACACTTAAACTTGATGGTCGTCTGCTACTTTTGCTTCTACTTTGTGATGCGATGATAAATTCCGCATGAACTCATTCTGCAGATGCCCATTTCTCATTATGCATGTCATTATCTTCGTTATTCTTATATATGCATGATGAATTGTCTTCGTATGTTGAAGAGGATCTCCACAAAGTAAAACCTGCCATGTGCATTTGCATTCAAAAGCAAACTACTTATATGCACATCTTCAGGGGGAGCCTCCTGCACATATGAAGACAATGTCTTAATCCTTAACTTTCACATACTTTTATCCCCGTTGAAAACTTCAACCAGTTTGTCACCAATCACCAAAAAGGGGGAGATTGTAAGTGCATCTAGTGCCACCCCTATTTGGTTTTGGAGTATTGACGACAAACTTGGTTGAGGGACTAATGTGTTTTTGAGAATTGCAGGATAACACAGGTAGTAGTCCCTTATTGATTTGGTTTACCTACCAGAGATGACCCCTAAAAATGTGTGAAGACATTGAAGACAATGGTGGTTCGTGAAGACATTCACGATGAAGATTATGACATGTGAATACATTCACTTGAAGACTATGGAGTACGAAGACATAGTTGTTTCGTAGTTTCCTTTTCTTCTTTGTTGAGTCATAGGAACCACCGTACTGTTAAGTGGGATCCAAGTGAACAAAGTCAGAGTGACTGAAGTGGTGCTCAACCAAAATCCTATGTCTTCGAGCGAACACAATGAAAGCAAATCTTATCCAGAGCTGGATGAGTCAGCTTTGCTTGTAGCCCAAGTAAAGCTGCCAAGTGTGTTTGAAATCCGACCATTGGACACATGTCAGTTCCTTAGTGACCCAGGGTCATTGCGGGCATATCAGGTCGGGGTGCGTCCTGGCTATAAATAGCCCACCCCCTACACCATAAATTGGTGGCTGCTCAGAGTTAGTGCACGGCTTTTGTCGTTTGAGAGCAACCCGCCTCCGAAGCATTTGAGAGAGAGATCCTTGCGAGGACAAAGCCCAAAACACCCAGAGCCAAAGAGTGTTAGGCATCACTGAATTCTTTCTATCCGCGTGACCTGAAGACTTGTTACACTTGAGGACTGTGAATCCTCCAGCCGGTTAGGCGTCGCGTTCTGAGCATCCAAGAGTCATCGTGGATCGCCGGTGAATGAAGTCTGTGAAGGTTTGGATGTATACCTTGAAGACTTACCAGAGTGATTGGGCAAGGACTGGGTGTACTTAGCTCATGGCGAATAAGGTCAAGACGCAGTCTTCTAACTTAAATCTCAGCCTCCCTAACCAGTTGTACAGTTGTCACAGCAACTGGAACTTGTCTACCAAATCCTTGTCTTCACCAAGCAACTGGTTCTATCCTCCACTTCCCCTTACTTTACACTTTGTCTTCGTGAAGTCATCGCCTGCTTGCCTGATCTAGTTGACTTCAATGAGTGAAGACTATTTACTATTTGGCTTCATAATGTCTTCCATCCTGATCCATACTACCTAGCTGCTGATAGTCTTCGTGCTTTCACTACATTGCTTACTTGACTATGGCTTGTCTAGTGCAGTCTACCTTCCGCTGCATATCAATAGGTTCATTTCTACTGTTTGTCTTCAAAGACCTCATGTTAAAAATCGCCTATTCACCCCCTCTAGTCGATAAATAGCACTTTCAGGCCTCTCTCTCCCTCCACACCAGTGGTCTCAGATCCGCTGGGGAAGAAAAGGACGCACAGCATTGACGCACTCGTCATCGGTGACACTACAAAAAAAGACACTTCCGTGATGATACGTGTTTGTCACAGTAGGTCACATTTTCTGTCATGCATGTACATCCATGAAAATTTTATCACAGAATCAAGATAGTCATACATGTGCTGTCGTAGACGTGTTCCATGACATCTATAATACCTAAATAGTTCATCCCCACTAACCTATTTCTCTTGACATGCAGCCTATCCGCCTCAGCAATATGCCACATCAACATCCACTAACTGTTTTCCTGTGATTTCCTTGAGCCACATCATCTTCAATTAGTACTAGATTCTATCAATTTGTTTTACCCGTGCAGAGCTGCTGCAGTTACCTTTTCCCCCTAGAGATCGGTTCCAGTTGGGGTGTCCATCTTCTCCACTGACAATTACTCTCCTAGCATACCTATTAATTACCTCCCCCTCTTTACCTTCTCCATCAATTTCCATTCATCTACTATCACATATTAACGTTTTCCCAAAGAAACAGATGGGTTTTAATGTTCCGGATGTCTTTCCTTTTCACCTCCTCCACTACTCCTACTTTAAAACCGACGGGCCTCCTGACTTCCTGAGGCGAAGAATTTTAAGGCCCTGTGGTCCTCGCCCCATTGCCTGTTGGTACTAGCCCCCATGGATTTACCACCAGAGTGTGGAGATTTGGAGGATACGTACGTCAACATCGACATCTCTGAGCACGGTAGTCGCCATCACCTCCAATCCCGAGGTTCGTCGCCCCATGTTGTGACCCCCACCCATCTCTCAAATTTCTCTTCGCACACCATATTCCCCTCACCGGTGTTCACACCTCCTCCGGGTCTCGATTCTCAAGCCCCTGTTGTTGTATGCCTTCGACATGACCGAGACGCTGGAACGACTCGGCTCCTACTGGCTCCCAAAGCTCCAGCTCTCCCAGGTATTGCTGCCTACAATCTTGCATGTTTGGGTTGGTGGTGTCATCATTTACTACCATGTTGCTTTTTGTTGAATCGTTGATCAGGTGAAGGCCCTGGTGGTCCTAAATACATGATGGGTGCCCTTAATCCTTCACTAAATCGTCTACAGGCTACAAGTGCTCTTACTCTGTAACAGCTAGCTACAAGTGGTGCAGGACAGAACGAATTTGGAATCCACTTGGCCTATTGGTGCTTACTTCCATATAGGATTGTGGACTATCTACTGCCAATACTTCTATAATTATGTGCATAGATGAGTGAATGTCGTATTATGTGCCATAAGGCAATTCATGTTCTTTGGTTGTCTTTTGGATTTTTTGTGTGGGGTAATCTTTTGGACTGTTGTCAGATAGCATTATCTGATTTCCTAAATCAGAACAACAAAGTATAATTGTTGTGGTACATGGAGGGTTGGACTTCCTTGGTTTAACTTACTGGAAACTGTTTGAAATTTGCGTACCAGAATAAATAAGATATTGTTTGCTGCTCACCTTTTACTTGGTGCGCTTTACCTCTCCTATCATATGACCATCTATCCATATTTTCCTTTTCAATGGTTACTACTCGGCTACACTAAATTAACATTTGCGTACATGTGAATAAATGCCTCTTTTGAAGTCACCACAAGCCAACCAAGTGTACCCAAATTATTTCAATGGTTTTACAAAGCTAACTTGAATATTAAGGATGGGAATGCCATGGTACTGCTATGTCTTTCTAATTTTATACCAAATTGTATTCGTTCAACATAAATATCAATGTTTGATTGGATCTTTAGTTGTTAATTTTATTTTCATCCGATCACACTTTTCCATGAAACTGCTTATGAAGGCAAAAAGTCCCGCAGCAACGCGCAGGGTATCATCTAGTTACCAAAATTATCATCACGGAAGTGTCCACTTCCATGACGATAAATCACGCGTCATGGAAGTGCTTTCGTCAAGGGTGACCGACACGTGGCATCCACCGTAATAGGTCGCCGTTAAGCTATCGGGTCCGGTTTTGGATCCGATAACCCGCTAACAGCCCGGACGAATGAGGATTTTCCACGTGTAAAATTCTCATTGGCCGGAGGAAACACGTGTTCGCTCACCGTTGGGACAGATGTCATCCATTCATTGGACAGGAGGCACCTATGATACGTTGACACGTGGCATGGCCCAACAGAGGCCCATTCCGGTGAAAAGGCCGGCCCATTTGACTTGGTCAAAAGGTAATGGGCCGGCCCAAGGAAAACCTGTTAACGGCCTGTTCGTATATAGCCCATTTACGGCCCGCTAACTCACGGCCTGTTACGGCCTATCGGAATTAAGCCCAGTAGCTTCATCTGGGCCTTCCAATATGATTCCAGCCCGTTGTAACTTACAGCCCATGGCCCATGATGTCTTTCGGCCCATACGAGGCCATTTGTAACTCTTGGCCCATTAACAGTCCGTGGTGAATCTGGCCCGCAATGAACAGTGTACCCCTTTATACCCATTAATGGCCCATTATTCCATCGGGCCATTTCCAACCCGTGTTATCTTTCGGCCTTCTCAGGGCCCACTTATTCTTGGGCTCATTTCTAGCATTCGGTTACTTACGGCCCGTTATTGGCCTTTTCTGCTTGTGGGCCAAATTCAGCCCGCGGTTACAATCGGCCCACTTGCAGCCTGTTAATCCGTTGGGCCGTTTTCATAGCGTCATCAAATACGGCCGACTAACGACGGCCCGATATTGTCGGCCCATGCACGGACGATTCAAAATCTAGCCCGTTTACGGCCCATAATGTGGTATGTTATTGGCCCATGTTTGGCCTATCCATCATACGGCACGTAGAAGGCCCATTGATGCTACGGCCCGTAGAAGGCCCATTGTTTCTACAGCCCGTACGAGGCCCATGGTAACTACAGTAAATATGTAGCCCATGGTTATTGTGGCCTAGTTTTAAAAAGTAGGTTATTGCGGCCACTAGCAAACCGCGGAAAAGGAACTGCACTGACTACAAGCAAACAAATAAACAAGACAACAAGGAAATAAATAAGCAAGCAACTTACGCTAGGCTATCGCGGCTATTACACATATTACATCCACTGGGCATCAAAGTTCGCCACCGGTGCAAATATAGGGGAAAAAGCAGCATATCATATACACTGGTTGTCAAAGTTGGTGACCAGTGCAAATAAACGCCGCAGCAAAACAAGTCCAGAACTGAAACCACTTCAGAAGATCTCAAGAAATAATATCCTGGGTACCCATAATACTGGCAAGATGCTTAGCAAACTTATTAACTTTCTCTTGTTTGGCGCTTAAGTCCTCCAGCACTTGCTGTTACACCAGGAAGTATGCATCTGAATTCTGAAGGGACTTCCTCAGTCCTTCGGCTTCCTGTCGCGTAACATCTGATCGATGTCTTTCAACTTGAAGTTGAGACTCAAGAAGCCGAACTGATTCTGGCAGTGAGTTCGAAGAGCTGGTGCCAGCAGTAGTAGCCAGTAACTCGAACACTACATCAAGACAGGACTTTGGGGTTGTCTCAGTGTCTTCAATATAGTTTTGATCAGCTTTCTTGGAGACCAACAGGGATGTCTCACTATCTTGAACCTTATCTACATTACTCCTTTACCATTGCATAACGGGGTACTCTTCTCCAATATTTTATCCGCGTTCTAAAAGAGAAACAAACAAACACATCACAGGTTTACAATGTAGTATATGAAAATCATTTTGGTAAACCAGTTCAGTAGTAAGGTGGACAGGATAACATCATGAAACAAACATATATCTATGTAGTATGGTCACTTTATGGTCTATATCATTCTAGTTTATGTTGCCAAATCAAGATAGCTACAGTTCGAATCATATCTATTTAAGACAAAGCAGCATAGACAGAATATAAGTGTGGGAAACTACAAAACAATAACAACACTTGTAATGTGCATGGCATGAGAACATAATTGTTTATTCAATTGAAACTGAAATCAACATAGAGCAAGTTACAACAGCAAACACGTTAAAGAAACAAGTTTAAAACATACCTATTGCGCCATTGGAGTTTCAATTGCATCCTTCGAATTTGAGATTAGTTGGTATGAGTAAATAAAGTGATTCAAGAGCAAAGTAGTATGAACCATAGCTACAGAACCTGACCTGAGAACAATTATTCTTCTGCTTTAAGCGTTGACTTGGGGTTCGGAGTGGTGGTCCTCGCGCTTTGGGCAGTGCAGTTGCCTTACTAAATGCTCGTGTTCGGGTGCTCTGTGGTGGAGACGGTGCTGTGTCAACTGGAACTGGGTTACTATCTGCTGGGGTTGGGGTTAGAAGGGGTGTAGCTCGTTCTCTGTCCAACTGGGTAGGGGTACAATCTGCGTGAGTCTGGGTTATGTGTGGTGGGACTGTTTCTTGGGCAAGTACAACCGTGGTACTATCTGCATCGACAGGTAGCACGATCTATTCTGAAGACTGTGTTTTTACTCCCACAGATACTGCCATCACCCCCTCCAATTGAAATGGCTGATAAACAAGAAAAGTAATTGAATGTACAGACATTGTAAGATAGACAGGTGCAATGGATAGTAGGGAAGAAAACAGGGCATGAAATAATTCACATTTATGTTGTCTAACCAAACAGAATAGCAGGACATAATTTCACATATATGATGGCTAATTAAACAGGATAGCATGACACAATTTCACATGTATGATGGCTAACTAAACAGGATAGAATGACATACATAAAAATATGATGACTATGTAAACAGGACGACATGATATAACTATACGATGTGTCTATTAAAGTGGTTGGCATGCCATAAACCACAAACATGTCGTCGATGGAAACATGATGGCATGATATAATTCACGGATAGAATGACATAATTCAAAATATGATGACTATGTAAATAGGATGAGATGATATAACCATATTATGTCTTTAAAAAATGGGTTGGCATGCCATAATTCAGATACATGTTGTCTATGTAAACATCTTGGCATGATATAATTCAAATATATGATTTATATACTAAGCAAGTGAGCAGAGGGCAATCGCGTATATGATGTGTCAACTAAGGAGATGGCATTCAATATTGTGTATATGATGTAAAAACTAAGCATTGCAATACAACATATGCATGATATGAGTAATCACTACAAAAAAGACACTTCTGTGATGATACGTGTTTGTCACAGTAGGTCACGTTTTCTCTCATGCATGTACATCCATGACAAATTTATGACAGAATCAAGATAGTCATACCTGTGCTGTCGTAGAAGTGTTCCATGACATTACCAAAATTATCATCACAGAAGTGTCCACTTCCATGACGATAAATCGCGCGTCATGGTAGTGCTTTCGTCAAGGGTGACCGACACGTGGCATCCACCGTAACAGAACGCCGTTAAGCTATCGGGTGCGGTTTTGGATCCGATAACCCGCTAACAGCCCGGACCAATGAGGATTTTCCATGTGTAAAATTCTCATTGGCCGGAGGAAACACGTGTTGGGTCACCATTGGGACAGATGTCATCCATTCATTGGACAGGAGGCGCCTATGATACGTCGACACGTGGCACGGCCCAATAGAGGCCCATTCCGTTGAAAAGGCCGGCTCGTTTGACTTGGTCAAAAGGTAATGGGCCAGCCCACGGAAAGCCTGTTAACGGCCTGTTCGTATATAGCCCATTTACGGCCCGCTAACTCACGGCCCGTTACAGCCTATCCAAATTAAGCCCAGTAGCTTCATCTGGGCCTTCCAATATGATTCCAGCCCGTTGTAACTTCCGGCCCATGTATGGCCCATGATGTCTTTCGGCCCATATGAGATCATTTGTAACTCTTGGCCCACTAACGGCCCGTGGTGAATCTAGCCCGCAATGAACAGTGTACCCTTTTATACCCATTAACAGCCCATTATTCCATTGGGCCGTTTCCAACCCGTGTTATGTTCGGCCTTCTCAGGGCCCATTTATTCTTGGGCTCCTTTCTAGCATTCGGTTACTTACGGCCCGTCATTGGCCATTTCTGCCTATGGGCCAAATTCTGCCCGCGGTTACAATCGGCCCGTTTGCGGCCCGTTACTCTGTTGGGCCATTTTCGTAACGTCATCAAATACGGCCGATTAACGATTGCCTGTTATTGTCGGCCCATGAAGGGACGATTCCAAATCTAGCCCGTTTACGACCCATAATGCGGGCCCATGTTTGGCCTATCGATCATACGGCACGTAGAAGGCCCAATGATGCTACGGCCCGTAGAAGGCCCATTCTTTCCATGGCCCTAAGAAGGCCCATTGTTTCTACGGCCCGTAGGAGGCGCATGGTACCTACAGTAAATATGTAGCCCATGGTTATTGTGGGTTAGTTTTAAAAATAGGTTATTGCGGCCACTAGCAAATCGCGGAAAAAGAAGTGCACTGACTACAAGCAAACAAATAAACAAGACAACAAGGAAATAAATATGCAAGCAACTTATGCTAGGCTATCACGGCTATTACACATATTACATCCACTGGGCATCAAAGTTCACCACCAGTGCAAATATAGGGAACAAAGCAGCATATCATATACACTGGTTGTCAAAGTTGGCGACCAGTGCAAATAAACGCCGCAGCAAAACAAGTCCAGAACTAAAACCACTTCAGAAGAGTTCAAGAAACAATATCCTGGGTACCCACAATGCTGGCAAGATGCTTAGCAAGCTTATTAACTTTCTCTTGTTTGGCGCTTAAATCCTCCAGCACTTGCTGCTGCACCAGAAAGTATGCATCTGAATTCTGCAGGGACTTCCTCAGTCCTTCGGCTTCCTGTCGCATAACATCTGATCGATGTCTTTCAACTTGAAGTTGAGACTCAAGAAGCCGAACTGATTCAGGCAGCGAGTTCGAAGAGCTGGTGCCAGCAGTAGTAGCCAGTAACTCGAACACTACATCAAGACAGGACTTTGGGGTTGTCTCAGTGTCTTCAATATAGTTTTTATCAGCTTTCTTGGAGACCAACAGGGATGTCTCACTATCTTGAACCTTATCTGCATTACTTCCTTTACCATTGCATAACGGGGTACTCTTCTCCAATATTTTATCCGCGTTCTAAAAGAGAAACAAACAAACACATCACAGGTTTACAATGTAGCATATGAAACTCATTTTGGTAAACCAGTTCAGTAGTAAGGTGGACAGGATAACAGCATGAAACAAACATATATCTATGTAGTATGGTCACTGTATGGTCTATATCATTCTAGTTTATGTTGCCAAATCAAGATAGATACAGTTTGAATCATATCTATTTAAGACAAAGCAGCATAGACAGAATATAAGTGTGGGAAACTACACAGCAATAACAACACTTGTAATGTGCATGGCATGAGAACATAACTGTTTATTCAATTGAAACTGAAATCAACATAGAGCAAGTTACAACAGCAAACACGTTAAAGAAACAGGTTTAAAACATACCTGTTGCGCCATTGGAGTTTCAATTGCATCCTTCAATTTGAAATTAGTTGGTATGAGTAAATACAGTGATGCAAGAGCAAAGTAGTATGAACCATAGCTACGGAACCTGACCTGAGAACAATTCTTCTTCTGCTTTAAGCGTTGACTTGGGGTTCGGAGTGGTGGTCCTCGTGCTTTGGGCACTGCAGTTGCCTTACTAACTGCTCGTGTTTGGGTGCTCTGTGGTGGAGACGGTGCTGTGTCAACTGGAACTGGGTTACTATCTGCTGGGGTTGGGGTTAGAAGGGGTGTAGCTGGTTCTCTGTCCAACTGGGTAGGGGTACAATCTGCGTGAGTCTGAGTTATGTGTGGTGGGGCTGGTTCTTGGGCAAGTACAACCGTGGTTCTATCTGCATCGACAGGTAGCACAATCTTTTCTGAAGACCGTGTTTTTACTCCCACAGATACTGCCATCACCCCCTCCAATTGAAATGGCTGATAAACAAGAAAAGTAATTGAATGTACAGACATTGTAAGATAGACAGGTGCAATGGATAGTAGGGAAGAAAACAGGGCATGAAATAATTCACATTTATGTTGTCTAACCAAACAGAATAGCAGGACATAATTTCACATATATGATGGCTAATTAAACAGGATAGCATGACACAATTTCAAATGTATGATGGCTAACTAAACAGGATAGAATGACATAATTCAAAATATGATGACTATGTAAACAGGATGAGATGATATAACTATATTATGTCTTTAGAAAATGGGTTGGCATGCCATAATTCAGATACATGCTGTCTATGTAAACATCTTGGCATGATATAATTCAAATATATGATTTATATACTAAGCAAGTGAGCAGAGGGCAATCGCATATATGATGTGTCAACTAAGGAGATGGCATTCAATATTGTGCATATGATGTAAAAACTAAGCATTGCAATACAACATATGCATGATATGAGTAATATAACCCTGCCAAGTTTGAGCATACACCTCAGGGGGATAATAGGACTGGTCATCTGCCTCTGAATCCTCCTCTGAAGAGCTATCTGTAACCAGCAAGATATCTGCTTCAGCAGGTAGCATTGTCTGCTCTGAAGACCTTGTTTTCACTCCAGATTTCTCCATCACCAATTCAAATGGCTGATGCACAGGAAGAGCAGTTGAATATACAAACATTGTCGACAAATGCAACGAGAAATACAAAAAAAGGACGGCATGATATAATTCACATATATGACGCTTGGCTAAACAGCATGGCATTGCATAATTCACATATATAATGCCTTGCAACAAGATAGCATTGCATAATTCACATATATAATGTCTTGCAACAAGATGGCATCGCATAATTCACATATATGGTAATTAGACACTAAACAGGTGGCATTCACACAAAGCATGTCTAAACTAAGCAAATGACATAGCAATGCAAGATACCATACGCACGATATGAGCAACATAACCCTGCCAAGTTAGAGCATGCACCTCGGGGGGGAAATAGGACTGGTCATCTGTCTCTGAATCCTCCTCTGAGGAGCTATCCGTAACCAGCAAGACATGCGCTTCGTCAGATAGCATTGTCTGCTCTGAAGACCTTGTTTCCACTTCAGATTTTTCCATGACCGTGCCGAATGGCTGATGCACAGGAAGAGTAATTGAATGTACTAAAATTGTTGACAAATTTAACACGTAATAAAAAATGATGGCATGATATAATTCACATATAAGATGACTGGCTAACCAGGGTGGCATTGCAAAATTCACATATATGATGCCTGGCTAAACAAGATGGCATTGCATGATTCACATATACGATAAAGAAACTAAACAGATGGCATTGACACAAAGCATGTCTAAACTAAGCAGATGACATATTTGATGTATCCAGTAAGCAATGCAAGGCACCATATGCATGATATTACCAACATCAGCATGCCAAGTTAGAGCGAAGACCTCAGGGGGTAAATAGGAGTGGTCTTCTCCTTCTGAATCCCCCTCAGAACAGTTATCTTCCTCTTGATTACGATCCGAAATGGGTGGAGGGGGGCTGCCTTTGCGCCCACCATGGAGCGACGTCTGCATGAAATTTTATTGCCACGCAAGGCTCGTCTCTTTTGCTCTACATGTTCAGTTCCATTGTGTACAATAACTGACATGCATAGGAATAAAACATAGTGAGATTATGTAAGGAGTGCATGCACAAATCCAGAGTGATGGTAGCAAACTGTGGATAGACCCAAAACCAATGATAGCAGGCAGATAATAGCTTTAGTTAAAAAATACAGATAATGGCTCCTTTAATGTTTGTTTGCACCCAACATGAAACTCATAGTAGACACCCGAGATTAACCAGATAGTAGACAGATAGTACTGATTGCTGCCCCAATATGTACCCCACAACCATTTAAAAACTCAAGTTTCAGCATTAGTTTGGACCTGACTCGGAGTCTAATAGGTGAACACGACGATAAAGTAGCATGTCATCATATTAAGCGATGCATAACGTAAGCAGACACGGAAGAGTGCGACCTCTCTTGCGGACCCGTGTAGTCCTCAAGGTCATCTGCTCAGTTGATGATGGTAATGCAGTTGTCGTGGCTGCCGGCGGCGGGGAAGAAGATCTGAGGCGGCGAAAGACAGTCTGGAGAGCGGATCCCTGCTGTGGTGAACCCTTCCGTCGTTGGAGCAGCTGAGCTGGGGTGGAACACAGCGCAGCAGGAGCAGGACAAACCACACAAGGTTTTCTTTGACACATATCTGTAACAGAAGTAATTGTGTAAGGGCTTGTTTGAATTTGAGGATTCTAACAATGCAGGGATAGGAAATAGACAGGAATAGGATAGGAATGCACGTGCAAAACAGAGAATTTAAAAACACATGATTTATGCCAATCTGGGTGTTTGATTCACAAGAATTGGAAGATCACAGGATGCAAAGAAGCAAGGTGAGATTAAGTCAAACCACAAGAAAATGTACGGTTATAATGCTATTATGCTACTATCTCTTAGTCTTGTGCTTCATGAATAGGAATTTGAAAAGGAGGACAGGTGGAAATTAAAATTCCTACGGTTTTTCTTTCAAGCAGACACTAAAGAACAAATCCTATAGTTTTCCTTTGCTCCATTCCTTTGAACCAAATTCATGAATAGTAGTACCATAGGAAACTTTCCAATTCCTATGTTTTTCCTTCACTTTTCCTTTCAAGCACTGGCGATCCTAGTAGGCAGGCTTAAGCAAGGAAAAGCCTACACTCAAAAAATGTTTTTGTGCTAGTTCTATTACTTTGGACCCAGGCGACTGCCCTGCTAGCTCAACTCCCAGGCCCATCGACAAATGCACAGCTCAAACACGCAGAGATTAATAATGATGGCATTAAAGAGAGTCCATCACAGATAGCTAAGTTGCCTGGTAGCTCACTGCTTGTCATATAGTAGGAGAAACTAATCGTATTTCACGTTATTGCGTGTGCTCAGAGGACAATATATATAACTTGTAGAGTAAAAAAGAGATGCAACAAGTGTACAACCTCTTTGGTGAAGCCATGTCGATCTCAGCATGATTGGGTTGGTCGGTGAGGATGATCCGACTGACTCGGCTGTCGGAGGAGGGGAAGAAGATCTTAGACATCTTGAGATGGAGCCCGGGGTACTGCTCCGCTGTGATGGAGGGTTTCGTCGTTGGAGCAGCTTCGGTGAGTTGTACGACGCCGAGGCTGAAGCAGGACAGGAGAGACAACGTTAACCTGAGTGGAATTCTAATAGCATCTCCAATAGATGACGTAAAATACATAACCACAAAGTGCTAGATGTAAAATACATTAGCCGCTCACAAGGTTGGAACAAGTGGTAGGCGTAAGCGAGGCGGTTAGCCTTCGCCTAGTGCCTAGGCGGTGCTTAAGCGCCCTAGGCGCAGCCTAGGCGGTTATATAACTTTTACTATCAGGGTGTATATGTGGTTATTATCTGTATATTTTATTAATTTAGGGCATATAAGTATGTTAACTACGAGCTACTATGATTGGAATATTGCCCTTTTGGCATATCAGTGCAATATGGCATGATTTCTCGCTTGGGTAGAGAATTTCTTACTTGCTCTGCCTAGACTTCAGCTTATGCCCTAAGCGAGGTGTTTGGACATTGCCTAGTGCCTAGGCGTGCCTAAGTGCCTCCTAGGCATTGCCTTTTCCAACAGAGGCCGCTCATCTCTGAACTTAACTGTCGGAACTGGATTTAACTGTCGAAACTAAATTTTGCTGTCGAAACTGAATTTTACTGTCTAAACTGAATGCACTAGCTAGTAGCAGAAAAGCAGTAGCAGCAGCAGCAGCGCGTGCGAGAGCCGGGGCAGCTGGTCATGTAGCAGCATCAGGTGAGGCTACCCTGAGCCGCCAGCCACCACCGGCTGAACAGCCGCCCCCGCCGCCCGCGGCCGGTGGTGCATCGCCTCGAACGCCCCAAAACCACTCCCCACCGCCGGTCCGCCGTCGCCCCGGCCATCCCTCTAGGCCCCCCCGTGCCGAGCTTTTTCTCCGGTGATCCCCACGCCACCGCCCCACTACCGCCCCCACCCTGAACCCTAAGATAGATACTAGGGTACCTCTCCGGCGAGCCCCTCCCTACTGCAGCTGGTTCTTCCTTAACTCCGGCGAGCCCCCCACCCCCTGAAAATTGACTGACCCAAAAGTCGATTCAGTCAACTAAAGTGTAGATAAATCGGAGCAGCATCGCAAGCAAGAGCAAGAGCAGTAGCAAGAGCAAGTGCAATAGCAAGAGCAGACCAAGCAGGGGACCGAGAGCAATAGAAGAGCAGCAGCGCGAGCGAGAGCTAAAGCAGCAGCAGCTCCTACTGATGTGGACGTCGCCGCCGAGGGAGCGACGCTGTGGAGGAAGTGGCCGGTTATGCCGCCGTGGATGGAGCCGCGCCGTGTCGGCTCGGGACCGAGCGCCGGCAGCACCGTGAGATCGAATCAAGAAGAAAAATGCGGCGATTAGTGTACAACCTCTTTGGTGGCGCCGATTAGGCCTCAACTTCATCCGAGGAAACGGTGATGATGATGCTCTTCCGATGGTGCAGGTGAAGATGATGGTGTGGGAATGGAGGTGGCGCGAAATACGAGGGGAACGTCGGGGCAGCTCCATGGAGGTGGAGGACGGGGTGGCTGAACCGGCGGACGACGAGATCGACGACGGATCCTCATCCGGTACGGTGGATGAGGGACGTCGAGGTTTTGTTGTGGAGGACGTCGTCGGGGAAGAGGCTCCGGCTGGGTGGCGGACGGAGGAGGGTATGGGGCTTCGCGGGTTTTCGCGGCCTCAGTGTATGAATGGGTGGGCGGATGGTATGGGAGTGGGGAACCATGGCTTAGGGACGTGCTTGTTCGAAATGTGGGGTAAGTTACGAAATTACCCCCACTGATTTGAGCTAGGTGGTTCTTTCGGTTTAGGGGTATCACAGGCATTTCGCGTGTCTGGATTTCACAGGAGGTGGGAGTTTTCGTGCGCGTTGTAATTTTGGAATAGGAAGGCGCGGGTTGAGATGGAGGGAGTTGTCGGAGCACAACAAGACAAAGATATATCTTAAATATTTTGGGGTAACAAGGCGCGGGTTGAAGAGGCGGGAGTTTCGCAGCTTGATAGACAGAGACGCTAGCTTGAAATTTCGGCATAACAAGGCGCGGCTTGAAATTTCGGGAGAACAAGCTTAACGTGTACCCAAAAAAGACAATTCACACCTCATCACTAGAGAGAGCTATGTCCCGTTTTACTACATTACTAGAAATTCATTCAAATACAACAAAAAAACGAAAAAAACAGGACAACAAACATAACGTGTACAGTAGCAAAACAATTTGCACTTCCCTCAACAATAAAAAAAGTATGTGTGTTGTCTAGCATATGGACTAAATTTGAGTACATTTTCCCTGTTTGAATGGGATTGTACTCGGGTTAGTTATACAACCATCTGAATATTATCTTCACAACACATGACATGAATATAGGAGAAGTAAATTCCTATAAAAATACGAACTACATGTACATACGATCTCATATTCAAATATATGTATAGATTTTATGTTGAATTGAAATCATAGTACATGTATGCTCTAGCTAGATGTTCGGAATCTAAACCATGTACGATATACTACGTACAATGTGTTTAACAAGCACAACACACACACAAACACCATTTAGACTAGTAAGGTACACGTGCATTGCACGCATGAGATTTGGCAACCAAATTATGAATAAATACCACATTATAGCATGTAAGCTTTGAGTCATATATGCATGATGTAGATGTTCGTTTAATTCTTATAGTTCATTTCATTCAAAATCATCTAGTTTTTATAAGAAAGCTAATCTATCTTAAGATTCATGGAATTGTGCGTTGTAAGGCATAAAGTAAAAACAAATAATGGCAAATCATGTAGAAAAACATTTGGGCAATTCTGATACGGAAGATTCTAGAACAAAGAAGAAGTGCTTGTGTTTTGAGGTTTGTGCATTATGCTTAAGTTCAACCATGGAGTCTTCTAGATTGTACATGTGGCAAAATCTGGTGGAATCTAGATGATATCCAACGGCCAGTTGTGCTCAAATTTGCCATCTCTGCACCATCGGATTGGCCTCATCCAACGACCATCTTTCAAAGTTAAAGTTATCCGCACACTATATAAAAATAAATATAATATATATAGGGTATAGATATAGATATGTGATGCGAAAGCCACCCATCATCTCCAATTAGAATAGTGTGTCCATGCACGGATGCAATGTGGCCAAACGATGTCTGCCATCGATATCTCAAATACAAATCAGTCTGACCTTGTTCAATGTGTATACAGTACAACATGCTCGTTTCCAAACCACACCACGCATATCTCAGTTATATTCATGCATGCATGGGTTTCAAACATCATGATCTCTTATTCAAATATTTGAATTCTACTTTACATTGATTATGACGTCACCTAGTCTTTTACACCCACACAGTCATCTTCTCTTTATAATTGTACCATTAACTTTCTCTCGTGCATGCATGCACACACAGTACCAGTCGGCATTATCCATCGCACACATGCAATCTTTTTCTTCAGGTCGGTCTCCCATGCATGCACACACACACCTCCCCCTCCCCATCATATCGGGCATTCTTTATCTCTCACGTGCATGCGCAATGATCGATGTTCCTCTATGTGTGTGTATATATAGCTAGGTCTTTCACAGTTTTCCACACAAACCGATCAATCTATATATCTAGTGAGGTCTCACCCTCTTTCCCACGTCCACATCGATCAATCTATACCTCTCTATATAGGATTACATAGCTAATACACCCACATTAATTATATATCCAACGCCCCCCTCTCATCATCCATGCCTCCGCTTCATCTCTCAGACGCGCGCACAGTGGCGAAGACAGGGGGCAGCAAGGGCCCTGCCCCCTAACATCACTATATATCGAGGCTAATATGAATGTGATCATTAGACAATTGCTGGTAAAATGGTTTAAGTTGATGAATTGGCCCTCCTCGTAAAGGATTAGCAATGCTTGGCCCCCTAGCTCATTTATTTTTCATGGCTCCGCCACTGCGCGCAACAGCGCACGTTCTCGCCCCCTCTCTTCAAATATCGATCTCGCACTTGTGCACTCCTTCATAGTCTCCCTCCACTTGGCCCCTCGCACCATCTTCTAGCCCCCCACCGGATTTTGCCACATGTACAATCTAGCAGACTCCATGGTTGAACTTAAGCATAATGCACAAACCTCAAAACACAAGTGCTTCTCCTTTGTTCTAGAATCTTCCGTATCATAACTGCCCAAACTTTTTTTCTAGTTGAATTGCCATTATTTGTTTCTACTTTATGCTTTACAACGCACAATTCCATGAATCATAAAATAGATTAAGGGCTTCTTTGATTCAAAGGATTCTCAAAGGAATTTTGGAGGATTCTAATCCTTAGGAATTTTTCCTATCTTGGTTGTTTGATTCGTAGGTTTGTAAACCATAGAATTTTTCCATAGGATTCATTTGCACTAGATTTTGTAGGAAACATCCCATCCAGTCAAACCACTTTGAAAGAATCCTTCGTTTTTTCTATGCACAATCAAACACTGGTACAATCCTGTAGGATTCAAGATGACATTCCACTCTAATCCCATGTTTTCGTATTCCCGTTTTGGAAATCCTACGAATCAAAGAGGCCTTATCTATTTTTATAAAAAAAAATTATTTTGAATGAGATGAACTATAAAAATTAAATGAAGTTCTACATCAGGCACATATGACTCAGAGCTTACATGCTATAGTGTGGTATTTATTCATATTTTGGTTGCCAAATCTGATGCGTGCAATGCACGTGGACCTTACTAGTACTTCGAGTATGTGCAAACACGTAAATTAGAATTCCAATGGCACGCTACACAGTGTCTCTCTTACAGTTCATGAAGCTACGTGGCACATGTGGAGGCATTGTCGCGACCTCCTTGTGTGGATTGATCACAGTGATGTGCTACTGCTTCCAGAAGAACATACTCGTCCTCTCTGAGCCACACTGGCGGTACATGCACGAAGCGAAGATGTGCACGCACGCCACGCACGCACTCATTCCCTCACACGCACACGCGGGTACACAAGGCAACGCATTTTTGTACAAAGATCCACCCCATGTGATAATTTGACGCGTGTAAAGTCCTTCATTTCATTGATGGTCAATTAATACAGCGCATGCAAATTGAGTGGACGTGGGGGCGGAAGAAAGACATTACTACTCCACTGCGCACATGCGAGTAGTTAAAGCATGGGGTGCCAGTACTTCCATTGGTCTCCTTCGTATTTTGTGCCAATTTTTGACCATATTTGTAAGTAACATAATATTTATGCATGTCATAAAAAGTGGCACAAAAACATGGGGCCAATAAACCAGGACGCAGGCAGCATGATCAATTTTTGCCAGGGCTACTATTGGTGGCCTTTATATTTAAATATGGACGGAGTGGAGTAGTACTATCTTTATCTTAGCCTCGTAGGGCTCTCCTAGCGCCTAGGCGCGCCTCCCCGCCTCGCCCACCGGATCCCGCCATGGATAATCCCTTAGATCCCAGGATCCTGCGGGCTGCCCTCTTGCTGCGGCCCGCAGTACTGCCGCCTTTGAGAAAAACCCACATGTGTTTTAGAGGGGATCCATTGCTCTGGAATCACAGATCGGTGCCGCCTGAGGACATGCCAGGGCTGCATTTCAGGTGGTGGGCAGCAAGGGCAAATTAGATCGAGGAAGCGTCGCATCGATTGGAGAGAAGTTCCAAGGAGCTGCGCCTGGCGTAGCACAAGGCGGAGGCGCAAGTCGATCTCAGGGGAGAGATGCTGAGCGATGTCAGCATCTGGCAGCGTCGCATTGATTTCGAGCTAGGGCTAATGGCAGAGATCATATTCACGGAGTCGACTGCGGTGGAAAGAACGTGCATGCCTGCGCAATGGCATGAGCAGCCGGTGCAACTGTTCAAATGGGCGGTAGGAGAAGCCAAATCCCGGGACCAGTTGCGGCAGCGCCGCTGGGCATGCATCGTAGGCGAGGTGAGATGCCCTCCTTCCCCGCCAGCGATGCAGTGACCTAGTCGGTTGCTGCTGCAGTGAACTTGCAACGCTATGTCTGTTTACAACCTTGACAAGCACTCCATCTATATGTATTGTTTTCCTGTAAAAAATACTTGGTCATTTGGAAAAAGATGGTAATTGATTTATCACTAGTTTTAGAATGCTTGGTCGTGACAATCAACCGAAGCCACAACCAGAAGTCTCCATCGCGTAAGTACTTTACGGTCGGTCGCACCAACAGACGGTCGGTCAGACCAGCGTCTCACCGAAGGCACACACATCAGCTTGGTCTGACATGTACGACCAGTTACATCACTGACTTCTACGACCGCATTTGAGCACTGTAGTACTCCCTCTATCCCAGTTTAGAAGTCTTGCACGTGTACCTAGGTCGTTAATTTGACCAACTTAATAAGAGGCATACATTACAAAAAATATATCATTACAAACTTCAAATATTCTATTTTTAATGATATATTTTTATGTTAAATATTTTGTGTTCTACTAAACTCATCGGGAGTACTTGAAATTTATGTTCCACTAAACTCATCGGGAGCCGTTTCGGGCCTCGAAACCAAAACCATCAATTACTCTTTACCTTGTTCCCATCACATTCCAAAGTACTAGTGCTACAATTAAGTGCAAGCCTGCTCACACCTACCAATACGTACCAAACCTGAACGTGTTCCCACTATGCAGGTTTTAGTACTAGTGGTAGTACTTAGGTTATAAAAAGGGGAACTACCTAACCGAAAATTACTCTACCTTCCTCATCATAAGTCCTCCTTCTTTGTCCGTCCTTGCCATGGCCGGTGTGCACAGTTCTAGGTCGAGAACTACTCGTAACAAGGGAGCAGCAAGCAAGGCTGCGGAAAAAAAGAGAGGGCGCACCGGCATGCAGAGACCTCAAAAGATCTCTCACAAGCAGGCGATGGCTCCCAGGAGCGCCCTAGCCGCGGAGGCGAACATGCCGAGCTGCCGACGCTGGTGTCGTTATCCCTCGACGGCATGCCCGATCGGCTCAATAAGCACCTCAATAAGACAAAAGGAGTTCATCCCCGGCTTGGTGGAGCTACTGAAGGAGAGCCTCGACGACATGCCCACTGAGCTCAATGAGCAGGGGGAGTTGACCGCCGGCTTGGTGATGCTGCTGAAGAAGAGCATTGCCTCGGAGAAGAAGGCGACCGACGAAATCCTGCAACTTCAGGAGGACAAGGCGAAGCTCTACCACGAGCTCGACCTGCTGAAGGAGGAGAACACCAGCTGGAAGAAGCTGCATGAGAATAGTAGTTCCTCGATGAAGATGCTGCAGGCCCTCGTCACGGAACAGAAGGAGGAGTTGGCGAAGCTCCGCATCGAGCACCCGGCTGCTGTCAAGGTACGTAATGCGACCATGGAACAGATGATGAAGGCTCGCATCAAGAAATCCCGTGTCATGGACACAATGAAGAAGATGGTGGAGGAGACGCGCAAGGACATGGAGGTCGTGGAGGAGATGAAGAAGCAGTTACGACTCCGTGGCCAGCAAGCCTTCATGTAGTGAGAGCAGCGCCCCAGACTTGTGTGTGTGTCTTCCTTCTTTTTTTGGGGTGATAATCTTCCTTCTTCTTGTGCTCCTGTGTTTCTTCTTTTGCTTCAGGTGTTTCGCCGCACGTGTCACCTTCTCTGCGAGGCATGAATAGAACAATGCTAAAAATGAGATGACTAGCAAATTAGATCATTCTTTATCGCCAATAGAACAATGCCTCTTGCTAGTAATATATAATAAGAGTAGAGAGTAGAGGATATGGCACTGGGCTACCGTGTTTCGTGCTCCTCCGTCATACTCCAGTGGAAAACTTGAGTATACTGCACGGTTCTTTGCTCCTCCTCAGGTCGTCGGCACATTTATACAAGTAGTCAAATCACAAGGCCCGGCCTTCCAGCAGTAATGAGTCATCAAATCACAAAGGCCCTCGCCTCTCTTCAAACCGACCAAGCTAGACTGCCCCGACCTCTAGCCTTTTAAAAAATGTATACTTTTGTACAGTAGTATCGATGGATTGCGCCATGGAGCAAAACTAACAAGATGAAATTAAAGAAAAAAGGTGGTACATATAGAGAGCGCTCGTCGCCAAATTATGCATATAGTACTATTAAAAAAGCTAGTACGTGCTTAAATGGGGTGCTAAATTATATTAAAGAAATTAGCATACCTATTTAATTATTGGGTTCTTATTATTTATGCCACTAGTTGTGTATCACTACTCAGTTTTGCCATTAGAAGTTACAACTACTCAAAAATTCCATCGATCCGTGAGATGCCTGCTTAAAAATGCCATTGTTAAGTTAGATGTTTGCTAAAAAAATGCCATTAGACATTGTTATTTTCACGTCAAACCCATTGACCATGTTATATGACAAAAATAAGCCGATTCTCACAATGATAAGTGTGGCCCCGCTTGTCAGGACTAACCAAGCGAATAATTTTATAGGAAAATAAGAACGCTGTTGGGATCAAGTAGGCCCCACACTTTATTTTACTGTAGTGAGATAGAGGGAGAGCTGGCATGTTGGTCCATCGGTATTTATGTCATTACAAAATGGCCAAAGAGATTTGAGTCACAATAATGGTGTCTAGCACCCTGAAATTCTTTGACAACTAAACTGCTGGCTATATGATGTTGGCCATATATATTGTACATATATAATGTGAAGAAACGAGTGGTAGTACTATACCAACAAAAAGATGAACTGTAAGAAATACTAGTATGTATGTACTTAAGAGTTAAAGTAACGAGAAGGAAAATAACATAGTTCTGCTGGGGGCTCAGCACAACACACCCCTCAAATAAAACTAAGCACACCTAAAATTAAACTAAGCAACTAATCCGGTAGACACTGCATTAGAACCACCATGAGCAACGACACTGCCACCTTACTCGGACTCCTCGTCCACGTGCTCGACTTCGTCCTTGTCCCTCTTCCTCTTGGACGATACTTCTTTGCTTGAACCGCACACTTGGCTCTTCCTCTCCATCCAACCCTTGTAGATGTTGAAACAAAGGTAGCCATCCATTGCAGCGTAGTGGATGTGGTCTATATCTAGTACATTCCACTCCCATGCATGATGAAAGTTGAACAGAGGTTTCTTCAGTGTACCGTACGAAGGATGAACCATGGCTCCTGCCAGGGTCAGCATTGAAGGCTGATCATGGGAGGCCACCAGCCGTTTCTTCTGGAGGTCAATGGGGTTGCCTACAACGAGGCCTATCCGACCCAGGATTTCCTTGTCGTTCCTAAAGTCTACAGTAACAAATTTGACTCGGCCGCTCTTGAGGAACTTCTTAAATTCCTCGCACTCAACGTCGTCATGGCATATGTGGTAGACCAAGCATAAGTCATGCACGCAAACCTGGATCACGGCGGGCTTCTTCTTCTCTGCCTCCTTTAGATTCTTCTCGCTTCCTAGGACTGTGGTGTACTCAACATCTAGCCCAGCGACCCATTCATCATTTGAGTTTTCGAACATGCGTCTGAAGCGAGCAAGGCATCCTTTCACCGTTGCAGAAGAACGGGTGTAGATGACGTCGAACTCATCGCCGGTGATGGTTCTAACCTTGTACTCATCGCCGATCATGGAGATTTGGGACGCCATGGATTTGGGAGGAGGGTTAGGATTAGTGGAACTGCCGTAATGTGAAAGGACGGGACGACTAGGAGCAAACTCCCGTAATGTTAAAGGATGTCCGGGGACGAGTACGAGCGAGAACTGCCAGCGGTTTTTGTAAAAATGCTGAGTGGGGCGTGCGAACGACAGGGTAGTGGCTTGCTTGGTGAATAAATGGATTCATGCACAGTACTATGGGGGCCCAATTATATGTCATGTCTACTTGACGCCCAATTAAATGGCATTCGATGTCATGTCAAGCGTCGGGAAAATTACAGGTGATATGAAGCTTCCGAGAGCCCTCCCGTGACCTCCAGAAGAATGGCGTGATTCTAGACCTATGGGTGAATATCCTATCCTGGAGGTTTATTCGGCAAATTTATAGCAGCTTAGCATGCGACCGTTCGATCCCAGATCCAAGGGCTGCCAGCAGCCCGTATCATGGTCGCGCCTACCACGACCGTCGCCACGCTCGCGCGTCGCGCCCTTGGAGATTTAACACGGTGCGCTAGGCTATCCGATGTTGGCATGGCATACATAGTCATCACTTAGTCACTCATACTACAACAAGGTTAGCTATAAGAGTATTTTTTTGTTTACTTCTCTCTATCTCTTTCTTCGTAGTATTTATTGCATTTGCCAAGGAGTGACCTCTTCCAATGAAATGGTGCTTAGATGAGGTGCTATGGGCATTAAATGGCTTAGAAACTTAAGTGCCCAATGCATAGGTGCTTAGTTTTTTGTTGCTAAGTTTGCTTCACCTAGGTACACGTGCTTAGCACCGTTTCTTCCTGGGGTCACCAAACCAGTCTCTCTCTTCTTAATTAACTTGCCACATCAGACTTTATGCCTATGTGGCAGGCTTAGCACCTATAGGATCAAGTACAATAGTGGGATATGAGCCCGCTCTACATGGCATTTTGCATATGTGGGGGAAAGAGGCAAGGAAAAAGTGGAGTAGTGGGCTCTCAAGCAAGAGCCAGCCTCTACATGGTGGAGCATCAGGAGAGGCACCTATATGGAGGTGGTCAGGAATCGGGAGACTCACGCCGGTCGTAGCGCCACATTTAAAATGATAATGGCAAGTCAAATCACCGGGCCCCACCTGTCCAGCAGTAACTCGCTGTCAAATCAGACAGCCCTACGTTTGCAGCAGCCTACTCCCTCATCTTCTCGCGTCTATGTCGAACCGACTAGGCGGAACTGCCCCGCCTACCGCGCGGGAAAAGCCCCACCCTTGACTTTTAAATAGTACAGTATACTAATTTTGTATCCATGGATTGCGCCATGGAGCAAAGCCTCAAGAAAACGGCGGTACACATTTATGGAGTACAGTATACAACACGCCCGTCGCGTTCGCGTCGCACCCCAGACGGTCGCTCGGTCTGGCACGCCGCTCTCCGAATGGAACGCGTGTCATATTGCATTTGCACACACATGTGGGACCGCAATTGAGAACCAACCATAGGCACACTCCCCGGCCCCGCAAGTCGGGTGAATTAATAGAAGAGAGAAAACTAATAGTACTCCACTATATAGGCTGGAGCCTCCGCGCTTGCTTGCTAGTGTTGCTCTCTTAACACTGTCTTGTCCTCTCCAGATCTAAACAGGACAGCGGTGGCCACACTCTCTCTCTGCTCACCGCTGGTCACAGATCCAGCCATATCCTCTCCGCCGAGGAAGGTGAGAAGGTGCAACGTTCACGCGGTCGTCCTTTGTGACGGCTCTTACCCACTGCCAGCGCATCTCGATCAGCGTGCCTTGCCGTTCTCTCCCAAGCACCACTGGCTAGGGAGGGCCTCCGACCCCTTCTTCCTCGGTGACGTAGTGTGGGCAGATCCGGCCTCCTGCGGCCCACCTAGCGACATCCCGGCAACCCTCAGGTATAACTTCCTTCGAAACCGGCCTTGCTCTACTTCCTGAGCTCCTGACGCCACTGCATTTGTATCTTTTACTATTTCCCAGGCCCCCTCGTAGATAGGATCGATCGCCTGTTCGAAACCACCTAAATTTTTACTGTTAAGAGGTAAAACTAGTTCATGCACTCGAATCTAGTACTACTTGGTTCAAACAAGGAAGAAAGGGGGTGGGGGAAGATTTGTTACCTGGATCTAGGACTTGGTCGAAAGAGGAAATAATGGGGTCGAAAAGTAGCAGAGACTGCCTATCCAACTGGTCTCTAGGTCTAATAGGGAAATAAAGGGAAACACAGTACAAACTCAATATAAACCCGATGTATTGGTTGAGAAAGGAAAGAAAGTAGGGACTGGGGGACAAGTCAATAGGGTAAGTCGGGCACTAGATTTGCTAGCCTCACACAGTATAAGGTGGCTATACCGAACAAAAATGGGACCAACCCAGATATCCTGTTATGATGTTTGTTGCCCCGAGCCACTCTTATGTAATGCCACTGGTAAAATGTAGTAGTCACACTGCTAAAAGTAAGGACACGTTAAACCAATGTTGTTGGTAAAATGAAGCAATCGCACCATTAAAGTAATGTCGTATTTAACTGTTGTCATAGTTAATCCTAATGCCCACACTAATATCTAGCAATGCTGCTGCTTTAGAAATTGCTATTGTCCTTGTAGGATTGCCATTCAAATAAGGAACGTGCTTCTTTTCATTTGATGTATGTTTCATCACTTGTTTGTCACCCTCCTTTCCACCTTTTTTGTGAAAACAGAGATATACATTTCACGCTTGATCTTAGTTGAACAGGACAAATGATATCCAAATTATAGTTGAACATTCCAGGAGCTTCACAACCAACCTTGATGTTGCTCAATTTTATTGCAACTAATGAAGAAGAAGCTCTATGGGTTTCGTTTTCTGATGGAAATGGAACCGGGGCTGGAGCCCTTTTCTTAAAAAAATGAAGAAGAAGCTGCTAGCTCATGGGACATTGCTTCATTTTAGGTGAACTGCACCAAAAGGTCCCAAGAATTGAATCATCCATGTTGGTGACTGGTGTCATCCCTTCTATGATGGCGTTGACTGCACACATGGTTCCCATCACGAGGTATGTTCCTTTTTGGTCTGACCGTTTGCCAAAGATCGTGCATGTTGAGTCTGCTCTTGTGCTACTATTTTGGCACTGCCATGAAAAAGCAGTAATGTTATTATTTTGCACCTTAATCTAGTGGCACTATTAATTTGAGGCAATGTTTTGGCGCCGCTAGTGGCACTGATTTTTTATATATATCGAAAGAGGGGGTTTCCTCTGATTTCATTAAAGAAATCCAACCATAGAGAACCATTATCCGAGAACATCTCAGTGTAAACAGGCAGTTATGCAACTACTACTAGAACTGACTGAGTACTAGCAGGAGACAAGTTCGCCACATCAGCTAGGCAGCTAGGGGGACGCAGCACCAGCTCAACCAAGTTTGGACTACAACCCAAATGCTACCACAGAAACATCATAGGGGAAGATAGGGACTGAAAGAGCCAGCTTCAGGATCCCAGTCTAAGCACCCCCGGCCTCCATCCTTGCAACGCACGGTACACCTCGTTTGCCACCTGCTCGACCCTAGTGCCACTGATAAAATGAAGTAATAATACAGTTAAAATAGAGCGAGTGTCCTCTCTATCATTTCATTTCCAATGTAGATAAAGAAAGTGCTTCTCTTTGTTAGTATATGTTTCATCAACTAGTCCCATTATTAATGTTTAAGCGTTTTTGCAAACTGGGGTGCTTAATTTTAGTTGATCTGCACAAAAATAGAGATTGGAATGCCTCAAGGCCCCTCCTTGTACTACCGCTGTACACTGATGTTCATCACTGGCAGAAGGTGTATCAGGGAGACTTGGGTTGATTTCCGTATGAGGCGTCGCAGGGCCCATCTCGCCCTCGCAGCATGGCATACTATGATACTATCGCAATATTTTCTTCTATTTATTAGTGTATGTTTAATAACTAGTGCCACTATAATGTAATCACGCCTTTTCATTATCTGTGCAAACAGGGTTATTTAGCTGCATTTTGGTGGAACTGCACAAATGTACGGATGGAACTGACATATATGCAGAGTGCGAGGTGCCAAGTAAAAATTACCGACACCAACCCTGCTCCTTCTAAGCATTGGCATCCACCACCATCAGTGGGATGTGTGGCGCTCACTGTGGATGGATCTTTCTCGGCAGCAAATCCTCTAACCAAATACTAGTAGCTTAGACTTCAAAAAAAATACTAGCAGCTTATATTGGCTGTTTTCTAGGGGTGTACTCTTTTAGGAATGAAGCACCGATCTATTTTTCTTTATTTGTACATAGTGTCACAACTTTGACCCAAAGGTCCAGAGCTATTTTAGGGTGATTGGCGTAGTACTCGGAGACTGATTGTAAGCATGATTTTTATTAGCTGTCACACTGATTGTAAGCATGAGCTATTTTAGTGCTAAGCTTATACCTTAAACCCTACGGACACCGTTGAAATGAGGCGAGCATCGAGGGAACCATGGAGAACGACGGGGAAGCGACGTCGTGCCATCCGACCTCCTCTTGCGGTGGGAAAACGAATACTCATGTGGCTCCGGCTCGCTCTGCACCCTCACAAATGGCACATCATACTCGATCAATTCGTTATCTTCTGGGTGCTCGACCTTCCACCTGTACACCCACCACCTCCGCCTGACTTTCGCCTCGGGCGAATCTGTCTACTCCATCGTCCAGAGGAGATACTCGATGAACTCGAAGGACTGCGGCATGACTGCCGCCGAGGAGTATGTCGCCGCCCTCATCGCCGCCGTCTCGCTCTTTCGCATACATTGCCACATGGCCCTCACCGTCCTTGAAATCTCCCACTCATTGTCAAACCAAGTAATGATCTCCTTCAAGCTGGCTAACTTTGCCTGGTCGCCGCCGGCGATCTGCCTGATTCGCTACTGCATCCTCTCCATAGATGTCCTTTTGAGTGGTCCGGTGCTAGCTTTAGAAGATGGGAGGAGAGACGGTGGTCTTGCAATAGAGAAGAGGGAGAGGCGAGATGGTGGTTTTGGAATGGAGATGATGGAGAGGAGAGGGGGTGGTTTTGAAACGGAGAAGAGGGAGAGGCGAGACAGTGGTTTTGGAATGGAGATGATGGAGAGGAGAGGTTTCCCTGCCTTTCGGTCGTTGATAGGTGGGCCCCGCGCTTGGTGGGACCCATGTGTCAGTGTCTCAATGGCAGGATGGGCTACGTCAGGGGATCCTCGTCCGAGGATCGAGGAGATGGTTTTGCAATGGAGAAGAGGGAGAGGCGAGATGGTGGTTTTGGAATGGAGATGATGGAGAGCATAGGAGGTGGTTTTGCAATGGAGAAGAGGGAGAGGAACGTGCGGCAGCGATTTAGGATTGGACGAGAGGGCCGGCGCGCTGTGACTGGATCAAAATCAAAATCCATTTACCCTTCAATTAAGAAAGCGACCCCACATTAACTAGTCTCCCTTTTATTCTGGGTCATAATTGACCATGATTTTCACAAATAAAAAATATGTTATACATTGCAAAAATAATATAATTTGAAAGTACATTCAGATACGAACCAAACAATACAATTTTTGGTGACATGCATTCACATTTTGCTTGTCAAATACAGTACATGGTCAAACTTTGACCCAAAATATGCAAAACAAAAAAATACTTCCAAGACCAGCGCCGCTCCTCTCCTCTTAAACCACCACCGCTCATCTCCTGTTCCAATCTAAATCCAGCGCCGCTCCTCTCCTCTTCCATTTCAAAACCACCGCCCCTCCTCTCCTGTTCCAATCCAAAACCAGCATCACTCCTCTCCTGTTCTAATCCAAAACCAGCGCTGCTCCTCTCCTCTTCCATTCAAAAACCACCGCCGGCGAGTGAAGGTGCTGTGGAGAAGTAGATCGATGGAGGAGTACAACCGATACGTGAGGATTGCAGACGGCGACACTGTGAAGCTAGCTAGGATGTTGGAGATACAGTCTTGGTTTGACAACAAGGACCAACTAGCGGCGACGGCGACATCCATGGACAAATATCTGCAACACAACGAAAAGGCGGCGATACTCCCGATGGGAGTCGCGCGGGAGTACATAGAGCTGCTCCTCTGTCCCATGGAGCAAAGAGATTCACCGAATCCGATCGTGAGGGATCGTGGTGGGAGTATCGATCCGAGATGGAGCATCCACCAGAGATTGAAGGATCGAGCATCTACAGGGTGCCGTTTGTGAGGGTGTCGTGCCAGAGCGAGCTGGTGGAGTCTTCGTCGACCGAACCCAGCTGCAAGAGGAGAAAAGCAGTTGGCCCGACGACGCTTCCCCGCCATCCTCTCCCACGCTGTTCACATCGTCTCACGGGGCGGCTGTCTGCCGCTGAGGAATAGGAGGGGACTGCCCCACCTGCCCAATAGTCGGGCAGGTTGTGAATTGTCAGGAGGAGCTTAGGGTTGTCAGTATTTGTAGGTTGTGAATTGTGTTTTGTGTTGTGTTTTTTGAGAGTACTTTCAGATATGAATGTCTTTTGAATTTCAGATTTGCAGTATTGAGCATATGAAGTATTTTATGAATTCTAGAGATCTATTTTTAGCACTTAAAAAATGTAGTTTCATAGGAGTATAAAAGTGCAGACAATGTGATTCTTAGAGAAGAAACTGCAAGTTTCTGTTTCAGATAAGAAACTGCAAGTTCAGTTTCCGATAAGAAACTGCAACTTTCAGAGGCAGAGCATTTATATTAACACGGCCTTTTCAAACAAGGTTAACATCATGTTGGAAGTTTTATTCATGGTCGAAAATGGAACTACCAGCCAGTTAACATCATGCTGATCAACATTCATGCATAGCACATCTTCATATGATGCACAGTCAAAAAGATATGCAATTTTCAAAATGCCCACACAATGTCGAGTGTGCAAAAAACAGAGAAAACGAGGGACGAAGTTTTGGCAAGTGTTAGACGTGGTGTGCGTAGATGACAATGGCGACCCACATATCAATAATGGCAGAGGCAAAAAATTTGGAGATATTTTTCCTGCATTAGGTGGAATCGAACCCGGGCGGAACAGCTGTCGGGTAGTGTCACTTGGCCACTGGGCTAGTTCAGTACCTTCGTTACAAGTAAGGCACTACCTTGGGTAGTCCGATCACCTCCTGCGCCTTTGTGCGCTCGCCACGGCGCCGTTGTCTGTCGTTGTGAACATGCTGAACAAACGAGAGGAATCTGGAGAGGACTGTACGTGGAGAGGCGGACAGTCAGGACCCACCAGGTCTATGGCCGTGCGCAAGCAAGTGCCTTATCGAAAAAACTTCCTCCTAATGCTATACTGACGTTGGGGCCCACGGGTTTGTCAACATAGTTACATTTTTAGGTGCTTCAACGTAGGAGATAAATTCACAATGAAGTTGTGGAGCTGGCGGGTAGTATCATTTATTATCACTGGGCAGCAAGTATCCACTGGGTTTTGGGCTGCCCCGTCTAGGCTTTCTTTTTTAACATGCGCAGCCCACGACATGCCGGTTTGTATTTTTTTGAGGGCCATCATGTATCGACCGGCCTATGGACCTCCCATCCGAGGTGTTATTTTCCCTGAAACATCGGCAGCCCAATTTATGTATTTTTTTGAAGAAAACGCAGAGGTCTGTTCTATTTTTCTATGTAAGAATAGGAACGCCTGGTCCAACTTTTGTTTCCCTTCTAACTATATTATATATATTTAAATTATTTTACATGTTATTATATATTATTATTATTATTGTCATCATATATTTAACAGATACTTACATATGTAAGAAAACAATATCCCACATCTTATTAACTTATAAAAATAATTTCTTAACAATAAAATACTTGATTTTTTTGGCAACGAAAATCCTGGAGATTGTGTATAAAAGCTTGGTAAGATTTAAGGACCAATGTAATAATAAATCACTTATTATTTAAATATATTTATAACAAAATGCTCAGCCCCTGTTTATTTTTTGATAACATTGTTGCGCCCAACCCAACATTATAATTAGAATCAGCCCAGCAAGATCGTGTATTTCGAGAAAGTGCAAATGGCCTGTAATCTTTTAGGAGAAAAATAAATGGACCGCATGGACGCTACATTATTTATTCACCCAGCCCAGCAAATGGACTGTAATTCTAAAAGAAGAGATCAAATTGACTATAAATTATGAAAAAATGGGTTGAATACGTGCTACATTTTTGGAGGCTGAAATGTGGGCCAAGAGGTCGAAGCCAACGCAAGTAGTTGTCAACTTAGTCAACAAATGATTCTGACATTGTTAGCCGTTGGATTTACATCCAACGATCGGCATCCATCTTCAATCTCTCGTCTTCTTCCTCCAGCACCGCAGGGACCACCTGCTCCCGCCTCCTGCTGCTAGCAGCTTTGCTGAGCACGCTTCGCTGTGAAGCGCTACCCCACCGTTGGCCAGGCCATCCCTCCACCCCTCCACACCTCCTGTTCTTCTCCACCGACTGCCGAACCACACCGCAATAGAACCAGTTAACCCTCGTACACCTCTCCGTCTACGACTCTACTCCCGCGTCTTCCCATCTCCGGCTCGTTGCTGTCCGGGGCCTCGCCGTCGTCCACCACCTTGGATGCGCTCGACGCGGAGTAGTCAACGTGGTCAACGAACGACATCCATCGGAAGTAGACTGTGCGTGGAGAGGCTGACAGCTGGGTCCACGGCCGCACGCAAGGAAATGCCTCCTTATTACGCGCAAAATAATGATTCCTCCACCTGACATCTGGGACCCACCGGAAGGGCCTCTGCATTTTGCGAAAAAAATGTTCCCCCCGCTGACAGGTCGGACCCACCAGCTATATCTTCGCACGCAAGGAAGTGCCTCCTTATTACGCACAAAAAATGAATACCCCCTACTAGTTGGGACCCTCCATAGTGGGAGGCTGACTTGTGGGCCTACTAAGTTGACGGGGACGGAGGGCTTTGTCAACTTAGTCAATATGAACGATTCTAGCTCCAGTGACCGTACGATGTCCATCCAACGGTAGTAGTGCTTCTTAAACCTCTGGTCTTGTTGCTCCAGCCGCCCAAACCAGCGCCGGTCGCGCCGCGTGCTCCTGCTTCCCGTGGCCGGCTGTGATGCCGCGGAGGCGTCACCGCCCCCTACTACTCCCACCGCTGGCCAGGCCCTGCGGCGACGGCAGCCTCACACTGCAGCCGAACCAGTGAACCCTCGTACTCCTCTCCGCGTGGGCATCCACTGCCGCGTCTTCCCTGGCTCTGCGTCGTCCCCTTCCTAGGCCTCGCCGTCGTCCACCGCCCTGGTGCTCTCGCGCGGCATGGTCAACGTGGTCAAGGAACAACTTCCATCGGAAGAGTACTATACGTGGAGAGGCTGACGGCTGGGTCCACTGCCGCAGCAAGGAAGTGCCTCCTTATTTCGCGGAAAATAATGATTCCTCCACCTGACAGTAGGGACCCACCGGACGGGCCACCGTATTTCGCAAAAAAAAAGTTTCCCACCTGACTGCTGGGACCCACCAGCTACATCTTCACACGCAAGGAAGTGCGTGCACATTACGGGCAAAAAAATTATTCGCCCCCTGACTGCTGGGACCCACCAGCTACATCTTCGCATGCAAGGAAGTGCCTGACAGTCGGGACGCACCTGGTCGAAGCGTATGTAGCGTTGTCATTCTGGTCGCGAACGTGTACGTGCATACGATCGGTCTGTCTGCAGGCTGCAGTGATGAACCGTGGCCGTGTAAGGAAGGGCACGTATCGTAGTAGAGGCGCGCATGTAGAATGTACACATACATACAGCGGCCATGTTGCAAGAAAGTAAATACGGCCACGTACGTACATACGGGCAGCCAGGGCTCGTGTACATGGTTGTGGCTGGGTCGGAACGGAGAAACTGCATCGTCGTCGTGTTCATGGCGAGGCAACGGAATGTGTTGTGTTCATTGGGAGGCAACAGAACGCGTGCTGTTCATCGGGAGCCAACCGACTTGGACGGAACAGGCGATGGAAACGAGGCCTGGCGTACGGCCTTGTGCTCGACCGGCCACGGTGGAAACGAGATCCTGTTCATCGGGAGGGGTCTGGCGTACTGCAAAACGGAGGAAACGGACCTCCTACGGTTGAAACGGGGTCCTGTTGATCGGGATGGGTGTGGCGTACCATAAAACGGAGGAAACAGACTTGTGTTGGAGCGCTACGGTCGAAATGGGGGTCCTGTTCATCGGGAGGGGTGTGGCGTACCGCAAAAAGGGACTCCACGGGATACTGTTCATCTCCATAGTCGACTGCCTCCACGGGCTACTGTTCATCCACCGTCGACCTCCTCCAGCCTCCACCTGCGACTGTTCATCCACGGGCTCCTGCTCATCCAGCCTCCACCGTACGCTCCTCCACCGACTACTGTTCAACCAGCCCTCTCCACGGGGGTCCTTTTCAACCACCCCTCCATAGGCTACTATTCATCTAGCCCTCCACCGGCTACTGCTCAACCAGCCCTCCACCGGCTACTGTTCAACCAGCCCTCCACGGGGTCCTATTCATCAAGCCCTCCACAGGGTCCTGCTCATCCACTGGCTCGATCGATCGGGGTACTGTTCATCTAGCGGCAATGACCTCTACTACCACGGGGTCCTGTTCATCCAACCCCCCACCGGTTACTGTTCATCCAAACCCCCTCAACAACGCTCAATGTTCATCCAGGGAAGGAGGCAGCAGTGTTTGATCGGCTTCAGTTAGTAGTTCATCGGGAGCCAACCGACTTGGACGGAACAGGCGATGGAAACGAGGCCTGGCGTACGGCCTTGTGCTCGACCGGCCACGGTGGAAACGAGATCCTGTTCATCGGGAGGGGTCTGGCATACTGCAAAACGGAGGAAACGGACCTCCTACGGTTGAAACAGGGTCCTGTTGATCGGGATGGGTGTGGCGTACCATAAAACGGAGGAAACAGACTTGTGTTGGAGCGCTACGGTCGAAATGGGGGTCCTGTTCATCGGGAGGGGTGTGGCGTACCGCAAAAAGGGACTCCACGGGATACTGTTCATCTCCATAGTCGACTGCCTCCACGGGCTACTGTTCATCCACCGTCGACCTCTTCCAGCCTCCACCTGCGGCTGTTCATCCACGGGCTCCTGCTCATCCAGCCTCCACCGTACGCTCCTCCACCGACTACTGTTCAACCAGCCCTCTCCACGGGGATCCTTTTCAACCACCCCTCCACAGGCTACTATTCATCTAGCCCTCCACCGGCTACTGCTCAACCAGCCCTCCACCGGCTACTGTTCAACCAGCCCTCCACGGGGTCCTATTCATCAAGCCCTCCACAGGGTCCTGCTCATCCACCGGCTCGATCGATCGGGGTACTGTTCATCTAGCGGCAATGACCTCTACTACCACGGGGTCCTGTTCATCCAACCCCCCACCGGTTACTGTTCATCCAAACCCCCTCAACAACGCTCAATGTTCATCCAGGGAAGGAGGCAGCAGTGTTTGATCGGCTTCAGTTAGTAGCAGTAGCGAAGGAATCACTCGGGTTCAGTTAACAACAAGGGATCGATCGATCGCTCGGGTTCAGTAACGCGTAGCCTGCAGTGCGATCGCTCAGGTTCAGTTAGAGCCCAACGCCTCGCTCGGGTTCAGTTAGAGCCCAACACCTCGCACACAAGCGCGTACGTACGAGAGAAACGCGCATCGCTCGGCCCCCGACCAGCCACCGTAACCGGGAACTCCCTATATTTTCCTCGCCCTCGCTTCTACCACGGTTTTTTCCATCATGGACGGCCCAAAGAATGTCATGCAGCTGCGTCTCCAGCCCGCCAAGGACGAAAAGCCCATTTTCTGTCATGATTTTTTGTCATAGAAGTAGGAGCCCACCACATCTATGATGATACCGGGTTTTGTCACAGTTACCGTCATAAAATTGTTATAAGTATGACAGAAAAAATTTCGTTGGGCCTAAAATGTCACGGATGTGTCTTTTTTGTAGTGAATGTAACCCTGCCAAGTTTGAGCATACACCTCAGGGGGATAATAGGACTGGTCATCTGCCTCTGAATCCTCCTCTTAAGAGCTATCTGTAACCAGCAAGATATTTGCTTCAACAGGTAGCATTGTCTGCTCTGAAGACCTTGTTTTCACTCCAGATTTCTCCATCACCAATTCAAATGGCTGATGCACAAGAAGAGCAGTTGAATATACAAACATTGCCGACAAATGCAACGAGAAATACAAAAAAAGGACAGCATGATATAATTCAAATATATGACGCTTGGCTAAACAGCATGGCATTGCATAATTCGCATATATAATGCCTTGCAACATAGCATTGCATAATTCACATATATAATGTGCTGCAACAAGATGGCATCGCATAATTCAAATATATCGTAATTAGACACTAAACATGTGGCATTCACACAAAGCATGTCTAAACTAAGCAAATGACATAGCAATGCAAGATACCATACGCACGATATGAGCAACATAACCCTGCCAACTTAGAGCATGCACCTCGGGGGGAAATAGGACTGGTCATCTGTCTCTGAATCCTCCTCTGAGGAGCTATCGGTAACCAGCAAGACATGCGCTTCGTTAGATAGCATTGTCTACTCTGAAGACCTTGTTTCCACTTCAGATTTTTCCATGACCGTACCGAATGGCTGATGCACAGGAAGAGTAATTGAATGTACTAAAACTGTTGACAAATTTAACACGTAATAAAAAAATGATGGCATGATATAATTCACATATAAGATGACTGGCTAACCAGGGTGGCATTACAAAATTCACATATATGATGCTTGGCTAAACAAGATGGCATTGCATGATTCACATAGACGATAAAGAAACTAAACAGATGGCATTGACACAAAGCATGTCTAAATTAAGTAGATGACATATTTTATGTATACAGTGAGCAATGCAAGGCACCATATGCATGATATTACCAACATCAGCATGACAAGTTAGAGCGAAGACCTCAGGGGGTAAATTGGAGTGGTCTTCTCCTTCTGAATCCCCCTCGGAACAGTTATCTTCCTCTTGATTATGATCCGAAATGGGTGGAGGGCGGGCTGCCTTTGCGCCCACCATGGAGCAATGTCTGCATGAAATTTTATTGCCACGCAAGGCTCGTCTCTTTTGCTCTACATGTTCAGTTCCATTGTGTACAATAACTGACATGCATAGGAATAAAACATAGTGAGATTATGTAAGGAGTGCATGCACAAATCCAGAGTGATGGTAGCAAACTGTGGATAGACCCAAAACCAATGATAGGAGGCAGATAATAGCTTTAGTTAAAAAATACAGATAATGGCTCCTTTAATGCTTGTTTGCACCCAACATGAAACTCATAGTAGACACCCGAGATTAACCAGATAGTACTGATTGCTGCCCCAATATGTACCCCACAACCATTTAAAAACTCGAGTTTCAGCATTAGTTTGGACCTGACTCGGAGTCTAATAGGTGAACACGATGATAAAGTAGCATGTCATCATATTAAGCGATGCATAACGTAAGCAGACACGGAAGAGTGCGACCTCTCTTGTGGACCCGTGTAGTCCTCAAGGTCATCTGCTCAGTTGATGATGGTAATGCAGTTGTCGTGGCTGCCGGCAGCGGGGAAGAAGAACTGAGGTGGCGAAAGACAGTCTGGAGAGCGGATCCCTGATGTGGTGAACCCTTCCGTCGTTGGAGCAGCTGAGCTGGGGTGGAACACAGCGCAGCAGGAGCAGGACAAAACCACACACTGTTTTCTTTGACACATATCTGTAACAGAAGTAATTGTGTAAGGGCTTGTTTGAATTTGAGGATTCTAACAATGCAGGGGTAGTTAATAGACAGGAATAGAATAGGAATGCACGTGCAAAGCAGAGAATTTAAAAACATAAGATTTCTGCCAATCTGGGTGTTTGATTCACAAGAATTGGAAGATCACAGGATTTAAAGAAGCATGGTGAGATTAAGTCAAACCACAAGTGCACAACCTCTTGGGCGAAGCCATGTCGATATCAGCGTGATTGGGTTGGTCGGTGAGGATGCTCCAGCTGACTTGGCTGTCGGAGGAGGGGAAGAAGATCTTAGGCGTCTGGAGATGGAGCCCGGGGTACTGCTCCGTTGTGACGGAGGGTTTCGTCGTTGGAGCAGCTCCGGTGAGTTGAAAGATGCCGAGGCTGAAGCAGGACAAGAGAGGCAACATTAACCTGAGTGGAATTCTAATAGAATCTCCAATAGATGACGTAAAATACATAACCACAAAGTGCTAGATGTAAAATACATCAGCCGCTCATCTCTGAACTTAACTGTTGAAACTGAATTTAACTGCCGAAACTGAACTTAACTGTCGAAACTGAATTTTCTGTCGAAACTGAATTTTACTGTCGAAACTGAACGCACTAGTAGCAGCAGCAGCGCGTGCGAGAGCCGGGGCAGCTGGTCGTGTAGCAGCATCAGGTGAGGCTACCCTAAGCCGCCAACCACCACCGACCAAACAGCCGCCCCCCGCCGCCCGCGGCCGGCGGTGCGCCACCCCCCCACCCCGAAACCACTCCCCATCGCCGGTCCGCCGCTGCCCCCGGCCATCCCTCCAGGCCCCCCCCCCGTGCCGAGCTTTTTCTCCGGCGATCCCCACGCCACAGCCCCACCACCGCCGACGACCACCGCCCCCACCCTGAACCCTAAGATAGATACTAGGGTACCTCTTTGGCGAGCCCCCCTTCCCGCTGCGACTGAAGTGTAGCTAAATCGGAGAAGCATTGCAAGCAAGAGCAAGAGCGAGAGCAGTAGTGCCAGTAAGAGCAAGAGCAATAGAAAGAGCAGACCAAGCAGGGGACCGAGAGCAAGAGCAGAGCAGCAACGCGAGCGAGAGATAAAGCAGCAGCAACTCCGACTGATATGGACATCGCCGCCGAGGGAGCGACGCCCTGGAGGAAGTGGCCGACGACGCCGCCGTGGATGGAGCCACGCCTTGTCGGCTCGGGACCGAGCGCCGGCAGCACCATGATATCTAATCAAGAATAAAATGCGGAGATTAGTGTACAACCTCTTTGGTGGCACCGATTAGGCCTCAGCTTCATCCGAGGAAACGGTGATGATGATGCTCTTCCGGTGGTGCAAGTGAAGACGGCGGTGTGGGAATGGAGGTGGCGCAAAAGACGAGGGGAACGTCGAGGCAGCTCCTTGGAGGTGGAGGACGGGGTGGCTGAACCGGCGAGACGATGAAATCAACGACGGATCCTCATCCGGTACGGTGGATGAGGGACGTAGAGGTGTTGCTGTGGATGACGTCGTTGGGGAAAACGCTCCGGCTGGGTGGCGGACGGAGGAGGGTGTGGGGCTTCGCGGGTTTTCACGGCCTCGGTGTACGAATGGGTGGGCGGATGGGATGGTAGTGGGGAACTATGGCTTAGGGGCGCGCTTGTCCGAAATGTGGGGTAAGTTACGGAAGTACCCCCACCGATTTGAGCTAGGTGGTTCTTTCGGTTCAGGGGTATCACGGGCATTTCTCGTGTCCGGATTTCACAGGAGGCGGGTGTTTTCACGCGCGTTGTAATTTTGGAATAGTAAGGCGCGAGTTGAGATGGAGGGAGTTGTCGGAGCACAACGAGACAAAGATATATCTTAAATATTTCGGGAAAACAAGGCGCGGGTTGAAATCTTCGGACAAGCCTAACATGTACTGTACCTAATCAATTCGCACTTCCATCGACGAAAAAACAAAAAGAAATCAATTTGCAACACACAAGAGAGTCTAGTCCCGTGTACTATACCAAATCAATTCGCACTACAAATGTCATTCAAAACTTTGAATTCATGTTATGTTCAATTAAAATATTTCGCTACGTGTATAATGCATGAACGTTTTAGTGCATTCCAAACGTATATACTACCGCTTCAATATGAACTAAATTTGAATTCGTTACTCTATTTGAATAAGATCTACAATAATGATTGTTGCGAAGTCAAACCATTTGAATTCATTTCTCTATTTTAATAAGATCTACAATCATCATTATTGTCAAGTTAAACCATCGTTTGTGTATTATCTTCACAGCACACCACATGATTACTCTCGAGTTAGATATGAACTATTTGTACTATATGTACTCGAACTCGATTTTTTGAATCCACTTTATGTTGTTTTCAAATCACATTACATTTCAAGCTCTAGCTAGATCTTCATAATCTAAGCCATGTCTCATATGTATAATGTGTTTATCTCATAATGTATAGTGCCCCGCCCCCTACGCCTAAGTATTTAGATGTGAGTTGCAAACACCACACATTACCACAAATTCAAATAAAATGTGAGATTGTTCGATATAGAATTGTTTAGATTGTTCGATATTTAGTTGTAAGCTGTAAATGCCACACATTATCACAAATTCAAATAAAATGTGAGATTGTTTGATGTATAGTATGGTTTAGATTGTTCGACATTTAGCTGTGAGTTGCAAATGCCATGCATTATCACATTATGGTATAACATGTGCAAAACCACAGCACGCATATCACCGCTATATTCATGCATGCATATATGTTTATAACACTATGATCTCCTATTCAAATATATGAATCCACTTTCATATCAAATTATGATCTTTGTTAGTCTCTTACACCCACACAATCCTCTAACCTTTGTAGCTAGCACTAACTTTCTCTCATGCACGCAGACGCCCTCCTCGCCCTCCCCCTCCCTCAGCATTCTATCCGTCGTGCACATTCATTTTTTTCTTTAGGTCGTTCTCCCACAGTCTCCACAAATCCTTTCCGACACACACTGATCGATAAACCTCTCCAGCGATGTCTGCCTACAACATACACGCGCACCTTCCATATCCTCCTTTCTGTGTCCATGCCTTGTGTCTCTCATACGGTGCCACACACGTGTAAACTCTCGCCCCTCTTTTCATCGATCTCACAACCGCACACTCCTCCCCCTATCTAGCTAGTAGCTCGGCCTCTCGCACCACCTCCTATAGCTCAATTCTCTCTGTCTATCCATCTCGCTGGGCCTTATTTGCCTCTAACAAATGGATGTACACCGACCGATCTCCCGCTATACATATAGCTAGCTAGGTCCTTATAACTCGTTTTTTCCCACGCGTCGATTGATCTACCTCATTAGTTATGTCTCTCCCTTCCTCCGACAAACAACAATTGATCTACCAATCTAGTTAGGTTTTCTTACGAAACACATGATTCCCCTTCATCATCCACGCATGCGTCCCGACAGATCTATCACGCATAGGCACACAGAGAAACACATCACCACTCTTATTGATAATATTGCAGTTATACCCTCAGTTTGTCTAGTAGGCCTCTCCCACCATCTTCGAGAAGCAACTCCATCACCCATCCAGCACTCTACCCCTCTCTCTCCCTCTCTCTCTCTCCTCTCTCTCTCTCTGTCCTAACCTATTTCCCGTCCTTCAGTTATGTATGGATGTCGACCGCTCTCCCTCAAGACATAGCTAGGTCTCTCCTTCTCAACACATATACGAGTCGTTCTACCTCTATAGTTAGGCCTCTGCCTACCCCTCCCCCACACCCTCCCACACACACACCGATACATTGAGTGCTCTAGTCATGTCTGCCTGCCACACACAAACTTGCCCTGTGCCCTCTGACATTCCGGTAGGCCAGTCGCCCTATATCTTTGACTTGCACACACACAATTTCAATGGCTCTCTTCATCGATCTCGCACCCACCCACTTGATCCTCTCTATGACTCTATCGAGATATATGACCCCTCCCTCTCTTCTCGTGGATCGCTCGCTCTATATATGATATGGATAGGCCTCTATTTCACACACATTGCATGCAAAATTTTGTTTGAGATGTCATCGACACATATTCCCACAGATACATTCACGAAATCACCCCCTCCAAAACAAAAAACACTCACGAAAGCACACGCCATCTTTCTAGGTTTGTATCTCTCACACTCACCCACGTAGGTGCGGGACATGCACGAAGAGAAGAGGTGCACGCACGATGCACGTACTCCCGTCTCTTTCCCAACCACACCCGTGCGGGTACACGGTGGAGCTAATTTCTGTACGAAAAGGCAGCCCACGTGGTAATTTGACACGGGTACTGGTTGTCCACTTGATGGAGGATCGTCTACCATGGGTGGACAAACAAATTGCGACTTGATGCGTTATATTAAAAAAGAGGCAAACCATGTGGGGCCTACCTTAGAGGCAAGGTTTTATACACTCGAGAAGCTCTGTATGTATTACTTTTGATGTGTCCCGTCAACTCGCAGAACGAGGAGAAGCTTGCTTACTACACTGTCTCCCCCGCCCACGGGCGCGATGGCTCGCCGGACGAGGTGAAGCTTGCTTACTACTACCCATTGTGTATTGGTTTATTGGTCCCCATTGTATATTGTGCCAAATTTTGACTATAGATTGAACTAACAAAACGTTCGTGCATGTTACAAAAAATTATATCATTGAAAACTATGTTGAAATACGAATCCAACGATATAATTTTTGTTGACATGCATTAACATTTTGTTAGCTAAATATTTGGTAAAAATTTGGCACGATCTACAAAGGTGACCTATAAACCGGGACAAAGGTAGTAGTACTATGCCTTACGCCCGCTCCCTCGCCCACGCGCGCGGTGGCTCGCAGGACGAAGAGAAAATTTTACTACTCCCTCCGTTTACTCCTCATCCCTACCTTGGTTAGAGAGATTATCATATTGTTTGGAATATATGTCCTTAGATTTCAATATGAACTACTAGTACATACTCCGAACACTGATGTATATAGACGTATTTTAGAGTGTAGATTCACTCATTTTGCTCCGTATGTAGTCCATATTGAAACAGACGTAATAGTACGCACTCTCCCTTGCCCCTCGACCCTCGCCCACATGGTGGACGTGCAGCAATTCATTCGGTCTCATATAGCCAGAACGATATTTACTGCAGTACTATTATTGCTCGACTTCCCGAAGAGGTGAAGAGCCAATCGCAAGGTTAATATTTTGGAGATGCCAAGCGCAAGGTTTATAGGAGAACGAGTAGTAGGTTCCGCTTCATTTATAAATAAAGTTTTTTTCTTCAGTGGCACGTATGCAATATAAATAGGTTCATGTGGAGAGAAAAGCAAACCGCTCCACTCTATACATAGGCAGGACGAGCCTACACGGTTGCTTGCTGGGGTTGCTCTCTTCACACTCTCTCGCACAAAACGACTGTGGCCACATCTCTAACATCCCGGCGAACGTGGTGGATGCTTAGTGTAGATGCGGTCGCCGTTGTCACGGCGAAAACCCACTGTCGGCACGTACCGATCAGGGGTCCCCGCCATTCTCTCTCACAAAGCCGGTGAGGTTGCCTTCGTCCCTTGCTCACTGCCGCGACGTGGGTAGTTGCCGCCTCCCGCCGCCCTCCTCTAGGTTGAGCTACGTCCCGACATCCCTCAGGGTACAACTCCCTTTACAGCCGGCTTGCACCACTGCTCCAGCAGCCCACATCACTCCATGTGGATATTTCTCTACTTCTTTGCCCCGCACATACCTCTACTGGCTTCTACGTACTGTATTTGTGATGATTTTATGTCTCATCAACTAGCCCTAGTAATCTTATTCTAATCACGCTTCTTCAATTTCTTTGCCATAGAGATGCTCATCTCGATTTTGGTGAAACTGCACAAAATGATCCGATGGTCAAAGGGTTGCAAACTTCATTTCTTCGGAAGCTCCAACGTTGCCAGCAAATTAAAGCCTGGTTAGGGCTTACGGTTCAAGGGCTAGGGACTGCGTGGATCGTTTTTTTCTTTAGCTGTCTCTGTTCCAAAATAAGTGTCAACTTTAGTAGTAGTACACCTTTGTACTAAAGTTTGCATAAAGTTGAGACACTTATTTTAGAACGGAGGGATTACATATTGGCTATGATCTGTCAATCATTGAGATGCAATAGAATGCATGTTAGTCTCCTTTGTATTTGATGAAATGTTGCAACGGGCAACCTTGGACGCAAGATAGATGAAATAGAAGCTGGAAGCTTCATAGCATTGTACAAATTTATCTCGCTGATAAATTACAGTACGTACTATACTAGTAGTACTATGTAAAGAGTCAGGTGTCGCATGGTGTCCAGAAAATATGGTGATAATGTGAGGTGGGCCATGTAATCACTAAGTCTGCGTGTTTTCACTGCTCCCACACTCCTCCGCTGTAAGAATGGATAAAATTGTAATCTAGTAGTACCTCCTTTCGCCGAAAGCATCAGACATCCAGCAGTCCTACCACCTCAGTAATAATGACCAATGAGCCATCAAATCACATAGACCCAACAGTAAGTTGGACGGACGAAGCAACCATCACGCTTGAATCCGCTTCTCTCTTCAATGCACGCGCCAGTGAGAGGTCGCGTCCGCTCTACCCGGGCATGAATGCGGCACCGATTCTTTGGAGTGGCGCTGACTGTTTTGGGCGAGAAGCGCGCGGGGGCGATGGAGGGGCTTTGGGTGGGCCAGGCTAGTCAGGAGAGGGCGTGGCAGCGGTCCGCCTGTCTCGACCGGACGCCCGGAAGAGGATGCACCGACTCTCGTGGCAAAATCATACACTACACACCATCTCTCTATAGGAGTAGGTCGATGTGTCGCTCTCTCTACCACACACATCCTGTTAGACACACACACACACACAAGTTCATAGAATAGGAATATCGTGCATGCTACTAGTCCAAGTTACTCACCACTATGACCAGCCTAAGCAATGTAACCAAACGCTCCTTACTCTGCCTTGTTATCTCCCCAAGAAACCCAATGCATGGAGCGCAACTACGCATTGATCAGTCAAGAAATCAAAGTCGGCTTGCATGCGAGTTAATACGTGGCCCTGCATGGTAGCTAAAACGGCATCTCTTAGTTGTTGAGATTAATTGTTGCGTTTAGAGATAGAAATCAGGGCTTTTATTGGAGGAAGGACCGGTCAAGTTTCTCCTTCTCCTCAATCTTCTTGCACCTTGGTCCCGCTGCACCTTCTAACGTCACTTATTACACCTAGATGGAGGGAGTAGTATGAGATACGGTGGCACACTGAATTAGGTCGAATACAAGTGCGCAAAATTGTGTGCATGTTATAATAAGGATTCACTTAAATAGTACATGAGCGAACAGAGGGATCAATTGGACAGTGGTCAGGAGCAGTAGCGAGATGTGTGAGGTAAGATACACCGCTGGCGCATTTAATTTTTCTTATCAATTTGTTTGTTTCACCCTGTGACTCGTGGGACCTAACGTACTACGTGGAGAGAGGTAAGGTGACTAAGGCTGCATTATTTGTGTACTACCAACACTGCTTTAAATCCCAAAAGACCTTGCCACCAAAGCCACACAACACGATTATGATTTAAATCCCAATGACTCACACGCAAAAAAAACACGGCATGCTTGTCACACGAATGCAGGAATGTATAAAAGGTTATTTTCCTCTCCTTGAACATAACAGGAGGGTGGTGTAGCTGGTTAGCCTGTTCGCTCATCAAACTTGAGGTCTCGGGTTGGATAACTACACTTGAGAATCATTTTGTTTTAGTTTGACTTCTTTCTTCCAGCCAATGACAGGTAGGCTGTCGGTGTCAAAACCAGTGGATCACGGGTAGGGTGTCCCGAACTGTGCGTCTAAGGTCGATGGTAACAGGAGACAGGGGACACGATGTTTACCCAGGTTCGGGCCCTCTCTATGGAGGTAATACCCTACTTCCTGCTTGATTGATCTTGATGAATATGAGTATTACAAGAGTTGATCTACCACGAGATCGTAATGGCTAAAACCCTAGAAATCTAGCCTGTATGATTATGATTATCCCTATGGACTAAACCCTCCGGTTTATATAGACACCGGAGAGGACCAGGGTTGTACAAAGTCGGTTACACAGAAATGAATCTTCATATCCGAACGCCAAGCTTGCCTTCCACGCCAAGGAGAGTCTCATCCAGACATGGGTGAGAGTCTTCGGTCTTGTATCTTCATAGCCCATCAGTCCGACCCATGTCCAACAGGCCGGATGCCCGAGGACCCCTTAATCCAGGACTCCCTCAGTAGCCCCTAAACCAGGCTTCAATGACGAGGTGTCCGGCGCGCAAGTTGTCTTCGGCATTGCAAGGCGGGTTCCTTCTCCCAATACTCCAAAACAGCCTTCGATCACAAAGAACGTGTCCGGCTCTGCAAAACAAGTACCACACACAACCGCAAAGAGTATAGTATTTCACGAGTCCAATCCACTGACAACTTTTGTAGCATGAAGCCACGTCACCACCCGGTCATTATTTGGAACCATTTTAGCCTCCTGCTCCATATTTTGAGATGCAGTTTTATTGGCACGTCTTGTCAAAGCAGAGATCGTGTCCCCTTATTGTGGGATTCTCATCAATATGGGCATGGGTAATCCAACTGTGCCGTCTATACGGCCCTTGGGAAATATGCGAGTTTTAAGGCGTGTGAGGAGGCGCTTGATATTCGCTGCCTTTATAAGGAGATAAGGATTCACCCTTTTGCACCCATGCCCTCTCTCTCTCTCTGCCTACCCATTCTCGAGCTCTAGCGCTCAAGTTCTTATTCTTTTCTGCCTCAAGAAAGCACTCAGCCATGTCCGGATCTGGAGCGCAGGGCAAGTGGATGGTTTCCTCCGTCAAGGAGAAGGACATCACCAAGCTCCGGGAGGCCGGATATTTGGCCAAGGAGGTCGCCCACCGGCTTCCGACTGCGGGACAGATCGTCCCTACCCTGGAGCCCCATGAGAGGTAGTGTTCATCCCCCACTTTGTCCGCGCGTTGGGATTTCCACTCCACCCATTCGTCCGCGGACTCATGTTCTACTATGGGGTGGATTTCCACGATCTGGCCCGCAACTCCTTCCTCAATATCTCGACATTTATTGTCGTGTGCGAGGCCTTCCTCCGCATCTCTCCCCACTTCGGATTGTGGCTGAAGATCTTCAATGTGAAGCCGAAGGTGGTGGACGACCAACACGCAGAGTGCGGAGGCGCCATGGTGAGCCAGATGCCCAACGTCATATGGCCCAAGGGTACTTTCGTGGAGACTGTCAAAGGGTGGCAAAAGCAGTGGTTCTATGTCACTGAGCCCCGTGACACCACCTGGGCCGAGGCTCCCGAGTTCAGGTCCAGGGCCTCGATGCGGCTCACCTCCTAGCTAGAGAAGGGCCTAGACTGGGCCTCGTCGGACGAGCTGACAGCGCTGTAGACGTGCATCAGGAGCATGGTCGACAAGAACATCAAGCTTGTCAATGTGATCCAGGTGATGCTCTTTCGCCGGATCCTTCCACGCCAAAGCCGGACCTGCAATTTGTGGGAGTTCGATCGGGCCAAGCACCATACCCTGCATCACTTCTTTGGTGTTACGCACGAAGGTATTTGGAAGGTGCTCTTCAAGGCCAACGAGACGTGGCCGGAGGAGACCGAAGACCGTGGGTACAACCTGACCCACCCCGCTAGTCCGGTAAGTTTTTCAGTGTTTTCAAGGTGTATCCTTTGCTTACATACTCAAGGAAAATGTGTGAGCCTCTCCATCTTACTTTTTTCAGGGCTGGACAAAGAAGGCGGAGCTGGTTAAGAGCCCGGCTCTGCTACCCGAAGACCCAGCAATTCCACTTCTAACGAAGATGCTAGTTCCGGTGCCTTACCAGGCGCCGGAGAAGAAGGCCAAGGGGACCCGAGGCGGTCTCCGCCATAAGGGCACTTCGGACGTGACATCCGAAGACGCCGAGGCCCAGTCCTCACCTGCCACCGATGACGAGGAGGAGGAGGAGGAAGAAAGCAACTCCCCCTTGAGGGGGGAAGGAAGAAAAGGGCGGCCTCCACGCGTCTGGAGGCCAAATCGTCCAAGAGGGGGAGAGCCTCCCTTGCGGACGACACCGCGCCGGATACCGACAGCAGCTCGGAGTGGTGCCCCAGGGATAAGCCCCCGGCCGGATCGTAAGTATTCGAGGGCTCGAACGCACTTATATGTCCGACTCCTTTATCTCATAATTCTAATCCGTTGAATCACGTGCTGCGGTCCGGCCCACGACAGCTCCCAGCGATCCTCATCAGGGGATTCGCTGGATCCAAAGGCTATGGACAGCGATTCGCTGCGGACAGCCACCTCTCCCAAGGCCACGGACGACTCCGAGGCGGTGTCCCGAAGGACCCTCACGGTCCAGGGAGAGATCCAAACGGCCGTTAGGATGGCGCTGGAGGTCGAAACCTCGGTTGCCGGACACCTGGGGGAGAAAATCCCCCTAGAAACCATCGATGGGGGCCGTATCCGGTGTGGCCCCCAGCTGAATACCATTCTAGAAGCCTGTGCGGCTTCGGATTAAGGCAAGCAGACTCCTTCGAAAGAAGGAGGTGCGCCTATTCTGCCGGTGACCTCTGTCCAACCAGAGGCACCAGATACTCTTCAGGAAGCGCTGCAAGGTGCTTCCATTGTTGAGGAACACCGTATCCTTATGGGTACGGTGGTTGAGAAGGTTCAGTCCGTTAAGATCGGACTGACCGAAGCCTGCACTAGCCTGCTGACAGGCTTTGAGGTAAGCAGCGTAATTGTGTAAGAAGAATGTCATAGTGTAGACAGTAGCCCCTGATACTCTGTCCAGTGTTCGGAAAGAAAAGCCAGACTGAGGATCAAATGATTTCCGCAGGAGACTAATCACACATGTCTATGTAAAATAAGCAGGCATCATTGCTAGCTGCGACCTCTCAAGCTGGCGAAGTCTCCAGACTGAAGCTGAGGCTGGAGCGGGCCGAGGACGAGCTCGGCCAAGCAAGAAAGCAGCTGGAGGATAAGCAAGGTATTTTAATGACCTGCTCGGATATATAGAGAGACATGAGTTGTTTGTGTTAATCAGAGTGCCATGATATCTGTAGGAGCGGCGACCGAGGTTGAGACCCTCAAGAAGGCGCTGGCCGAGGCCGAGGTGAGAGCGGCCAAGGAACAAGCCGCCCGCGAAAAGCGTGAGGCCAGGGTCGGTGAGGTCCAGCAAGAGCTCCAGGACGCCGTGAAAAAATGCGAGTCCTTGGAGCGCAATATTGCGGATCAAGAGACTGAACTCGCCAAGGCTCGCCAAAGCGCACAAGATGCCCAGGTTGAAGCCCAGGGTGCTCTCCAGGAGATTCAAGAGGCCAAAAACATCGCGGCGGGTAAGGCCTTCATTATGCAGAGCAAATATGTGAAGAAGAGGTATCTCTTACTAACCCGGATTTGGAGTTCTCCAGGAGCGTTTGCGGATTTGCCGCGCAGTGTTGCCGACGCTGTGGAGTTCTTCCGAGCTGAAGAGGGGAGCTCGACGGAGAAGCTATTCTGGTCGCAATACCTTGCGCCAGAACATCCGGTGCCCTTTAGCGACCAGCTAAAACAGCTGGGCGAACTGCATAGGGTGGCCGAACTAGCCATGAAGGATTTAATAATCCGCCTGTGGCCTGCCGAAGCTATACCCAGCAGCTACTTCGGGCTCGTGAAACGGCTGGTAAATGCCTACCCCCGGCTTGACGTCATCAAGCGGTCGGTCTGCATCGAGGGTGCGCGGATGGCCTTCGCCCGCGTCAAGGTGCAGTGGGCGAAGATGAACATCGTCAAGTTCGTGACCGAGGGACCACCCGCTAGCAAGGAGCACCGCACGCCCGAGCGGTATTTTGAAGATGTCCTGGAGGGGTCCCGCATTGTGGCGACACAATGTGCAAAAGACATTATATTCGAATGAATACATTCGTGTTATCTTTGCCTTGTATGATGAAACGAAGTCGTTATGTAATATAATGCTTGTTATTTTTAAAATTTTACCTTCTGTGCGCCCGTTTTTATTAAATCTGAGAGTTGGCCAGTCCTCGGTTTCAGCCCCCACGTAGGTAGTATGCGGGTGTTCGGGATGGAATCTAAACACTCTTGATCCAATAATTTAGTCCTTGAAGGAGGTGTTTAGCGCAACGAACTAGGCAATCGGACTATGCCGCTTTATCACCCTCACTTAGCCATAGGAGTTTTGAAAAAAAATGTAGGCACAGCCCCTAGTTAGCATTTAATCCGGACTAGGGTGCTGTAAACACCTGATCGGACTGAGGCCGATCCGTCGCGTAATGCGGAACAAATGGCAAAAGATTTGTAACCTCTGAATAGCTGACCAGCTCTCGCCACATCATGACAGTCAGTTTTCGGCTTTCTCTACTGAGGTGTTTGCTTGGGTAAACCAGAAACACAATCGCAGTAGTTCTCCCTTTACTACCTTAGCCGATAGAGCAGAACATAAGGTAGTAAGCACAGAAGCCGGGCAACCCAACTATTAACCAAAGACATGATTCGGAGCCAATGCATATAATGCTAAAATGCGGGGTGATGAACTCTACTGTAAAAGTGTTCGGACTTTGTTGCCGAAGTATGGAGCGCAGTGAAGCCCCTGGCCAATTTAAAACATACCAAGGTGTACGGGTGCAATCGATAAGAGTAGCGAAAAAATGAAGTAGTAAGCCAATGCCACGTAAGTTGGACCGCAAACTGTTTTTATTATAATTAGATTAATATGTCAAAGTGTACAAACAGTGCGATAAGCAACCGGGCCATTTGACCCGCCAAGTTCTAGGGGGGAGCTTGCGTGTGGGTCCTGAAAACAGGTAGGCTGATCGTCGAGAAAAACGTCTGGAAATCCCCCCACGCGTCTGTGCTACTTGTCGCCTTGGTGTATCCGTCCTTCGAAAGGACCGATGAGCGGGCCGCCGCGAGGGGTCTGTGGAAAAGAAGCCTGAAAAGGATAAAAAGAAAAGTGAAAGTATGTGTGTCCGGGGAAGGTCGAGCCGTATTGTGGACCACGGTCTGGTTATGCCTCCGTCTCTGCCCATGGTATTTCGAGTGCATAGTTATGTATGCGCGGTACGTATGCCGCCATTTGGTCAGGACTGAGATGGAGGCCGAATTGCTAGTCTAACTCCTGACGAGCCGGACTGTCAAGCTACGGGGTAGTCCGAACTCGTTTGACAGTGTCCGGGAGCTTGTCTGCTGAATTAAAATTCTGCCTTAAAAGGCCGCTCTGTACTTCCGCTGCAGGGCCGTGGTGTGTTCTTCAGTACGGAGGGAGCGCTCCGTGTTTCCATTGACTGTTATGACCCCGTGTTGTCCGGGCATCTTGAGCTTGAGATAAATCGAACGAATGCGGTTCGTCCGAGAAGTGCGTGATAGCCACTGCGGAAGGGGACAATATCGAAGATCAACTCTTCGCTTCTGAAGTTGTCCGGGGACTCGAAGACAACTTCCAGTGTGATTGAGCCCTTACAATGGGCCTCTACACCTGGTATGACTCCTTTAAAGGTAGTTTTGGTGGGCTTGATCCTTGATGGATCGATGCCCATTTTGCGCACTGTATCTTGATAGAGCAGGTTAAGGTTGCTGCCCCCGTCCATGAGGACTCATGTGAGGTGGAATCCAATGATTATTGGGTCGAGGACCAGTGCGGCTGAACCGTCGGATGGTCCCTGCGATCGAAAGTGATCGGGAAGGATGACCATGGGTTGAATTTTGGGGTGACTTGCTCTATCGCATAGACATCGCTGAGCGCACGCTTGTGCTCCCTCTTGGGGATATGGGTGGCATGTTCATCGTTTTGACCTGAGGGGGAAACTTCTTCTGCCCCCCTGTGTTCGTTGGACGGGGCTCCTCGTCATCGTCCTCACTTTGCGACCCCTTCTCCTTGTTTTCGGCATTTATCTTGCCGGCCTGCTTAAAGACCCAACAACTTCTGTTGGTATGATTGGCTGGCTTTTCGGGGGTGCCATGTATCTAACACGGACGATCGAGAATGCGGTCTAGGCTGGATGAGCCTGAATTGTTCCTTTTGAACGGCTTCTTCCGCTAGCCAGACTTGGAGCCACTGAATCTGTCGTTCACCGCCGTGTCGTCGAAATTATTACCGTTGCTTCGACACTTGTGTCTGTTGCGTCGGGGCTTGCCGTTGCTATTTCTGGCTTCCGAAGTGCCAGGTTCGCTTGCATTGTTACTGCTACGGGCTAGCCAGCTATCTTCGCCCGCGCAAAAGCTGGTCATAAGCGCCGTGAGGGCTGTCATGGACTTCAGCTTTTCTTGGCCGAGGTGCGGGCGAGCCATTCATCCCGGATGCTATGTTTAAAGGCTGCTAGGGCATCGGCATCCGGACAGTCGACGATCTGGTTCTTTTTGGTTAAGAACCTAGTCCGGAATTTCCTGGCTGACTCTCTGGGCTGTTGAATTATGTGACTTAAGTCGTCGGCATCCGGAGGTCGGACATATGTACCTTGGAAGTTGTCAAGGAAGGCTTCTTCCAAGTCTTCCTAGCTGCCAATTGAGTTTTCGGGCAGACTGTTCAACCAGTGCAGTTGGGGATATAACTATTGAGTATAAACCGCCCAGGAGGGGCCAGATTATACTCATGATGATTTACCAGTATTGAAGCCCATGAAGACATAGAAGATGGCGACTTATGAAGGAGACTTAATAATGAAGGCCCAAAGCCCATAGGCGGGTTAGGGCCCATAGATGTAAAACGCCATAGGTGTATGACTTGTATTGTAAGATAGGAAAGAGTAGATACCGAGCCGGACACGTTTATGAGCCGGCTGGGTTTCTATAAACCGCGGGGCATCAACCTATGTATATAAAGGGACGACCCGGCGGCGGTTTAGGAACAAGAAACAACAGATCGAGAGCCAGGTTAAGCGTATTCGCTCCCTGGTCATCGAAACCCTAGCAATACCACCACAAACTAGATTAGGCCTTTACCTTCACCGCAAGGGGCCGAACCAGTATAAATCCCTGTGTCCCTTTGTCCTGTTTAACCCCTTTAAGTTAACTTCGTTGCAATGGCTCCACGACTAAGTTCTCACACTAGGACATCTGCCGTGACAATTCCACCATAGTTGGCGCCCACCGTGGGGCTATCGCATGATGGTTTCAAGTTCTTAGAGGACAACTTCGAAGGGATCAAGTGGTACGCTGTGGGCCGGCTGACCAAGAGTCATCGCAGCAAGCTCTACATAGACGATGCAGGCTGGGGCCCCGAGGCCGGCTCAATCGAGTACGGGTACCGGGTCCCCTTCGGCGGAATTCACATCTTCATTGGCAAGATCGGCGAACCGGGCCCTGAGCCGGACATCTCCACGGACATCATCGAGACGACTCAGCATGCAAGACCCGCCCGAGTTCAGCCCGCCATGAATCGTGCCTTCGTGGGGTTCATCCATGGAGCAAAATCTGAGAGTAAATTGGCATCTGGTGGTGAGACGGTCGTTTACTCTGATGATGAATCGTCCACCGGTGAGACCGAGTCATTGTATCAACTGCAAGACGGCTGGCTTGAGGGCTGTTCCGATGGCGACAGTATTCCGGACCCCTGCGAGCTGCCGAACTGGGTTGCAATCTTCATGGCCAGTACACAACCCGTGCAACACTCGTCGACTGCAGCAGAGTTGATTTCCGGGTCAGCAGCGGTGACGGCTGCCGGGGTAGGAGGCCCTGTGCGCCCGCCGGCTCAGGTCTTAACTGACTTGTTGGATAAGCTGACAGCATTGTTAACAACAGTGGTTAATCCAGCGGATCAGGATCAGCATAATGCGGCAGTTGCAAAATTGCGTGATGAGATAGCACAGGCCAAGGAGGAGCTGAACGCAGAAAACACTAGGATGGCCGAGGAGCGGGCAGCTTTGGATGCTCAGGCACAGTGGATTTAGTCGGAGTCTTACCGGCTCATGCTAGATCAAAACGCTTCAAACGAAGTCATGAGGAGGAGACATCAGACTCGTCTGCCCCCGGTTTACGAGGCAAGAAACCTTTTTAACACGCCAGGAGCAGGAACCAGTAACCCGGCAGTGGTAAACCGGGTCGAAGCACCTGGGACGGGTACGCCGGTTCAGCCGTGCACGACGGACCCGCCTCATTAGAACAATAACCTGCCGCAGCACGTACCAACGCCACCAGGTCATTACTCTAACCCCTTGGATAACATGATCGCTACGGCATCACGATTGGCAGCTCTCCCAGTTGAAGGTGAGTCTCCAACGGCGGTTGAAACACAGAGGGCTAGAGAGCTCCTTCAGACAGCGCTGGTTCAGCAGCAGGCTTATTCTCATAGTCGTGACAGGATTCATTCCACCCCTCGCCCGAGCCGGAGTTATAGCAGGCATATCGATGAGCCGGCTATGTCAAGCAGTGGACGAAACCATAACCCTCCCCGTGGACATAACCCGGCGGGCGATGGTGCTGATGCTCAGAACATAGTGGATCAAGGTAGAGCACGTCGAGAGGCCGAACTAGCGGCACAGTATGCGGCCCGTCAACCTACTCTGGTTCGTCCAACAACTTCGGTGGAGCCAGGTGTAACCTTTAGGAATTTGGGCGTGCCATGTTTAGTGTCGGCTCTACGTAACGAGCGTCTGCCCAAGGATTTCAAAGGTCCTCACAAGGTGCCTAACTACACAGCCGACTTACCTCCTGAGGCATGGATCGAGAGTTATGAGATGGCCATGGAATTGCTGGATGTTAGCGATGCTGCGTGTGCTAAATATTTCCCCCTGATGTTGGAGGGGACGGCCTGCACATGGTTGAAGGGGCTCCCTGCCAACTCCATTGGGTCATGGGCCGAGTTAAAGGCCCGGTTTATCCAGAATTTTAAAGACACATGCAAGCAGCCCATGTCAATTGTGGATTTAGCCGCCTGTGTCCAAGAAGAAGGTGAATCCACGACTCATTGGGTGCGCCGGGTTTCAACAATCCTGCACTCGTGGGATCACATCAATGCCGACTCAGCAGTCTTAATGTTGGAAAGCAATTGTCGTTTCACGCCCCTGAAACAGAAATTGGGACGGCGCAAACGCCACTGAATGACATGGGGACACTCATGGCGGCTCTGGTTAAGTATTTTTACTCTGATGGTACCAAGGACCCCGAGTCTGATGATGAAAAGCCGGGAAAGGGAAAGAAGAGCTGCAACACCAAGGGGCGGCAGCATAACCCGGCGAACCAGGGAGGCAACGGTAAGCGCAAAGCCGATAATAGTTTTGACTTTGTTGCTAACACCAATGCGCAGAATAATGGTCAGTGTCGTAAGGATAAACCGGCCCCACGGACCGGAGGATCCGGCTTCAATCTTGAACAGATGCTAAATCAGCCCTGCCCAAGACATGCTACGCGAGAAAGACCGTCTGGGCACCTCTGGAAGGATTGTTACATTATGAAGGAGTACAAGAATTCCAATCTTTTTCAAGACAATCATGGGCCGGGTGGTGGCTCAGGATCCGGATCTCATGGACCGGGTTATCACTACAAAAAAAAACTTCTGTGATGATACGTGTTTGTCACAGTAGGTCACGTTTTCTGTCATGCGCGTACATCCATGACGATTTTATGACAGAATCAAGATAGTCATACCTGTGCTGTCGTAGAAGTGTTCCATGACATTACCAAAATTATCATCACGGAAGTGTCCACTTCCGTGACGATAAATCGCGCGTCACAGAAGTGCTTTCGTCAAGGGTGACCGACACGTGGCATCCACCGTAACGTAACGCCGTTAAGCTATCGAGTCCAGTTTTGGATCTGATAACCCGTTAACAGCCCCGACCAATGGGGATTTTCCACGTGTAAAATCATCATTGGCTGGAGGAAACACGTGTCGGCTCACCGTTGGGACAGATGTCATCCCCTCATTGGACCAAAAGCGCCTATGATACGTCGACACGTGGAACGGCCCAGTAGAGGCCCATTCCTGTGAAAAGGCCGGACCATTTGACTTGGTCAAAAGGTGGCGGGCCGGCCCACGGCAAGCCTGTTAACGGCCTGTTCGCATATAGCCCATTTACAGCCCGCTAACCCAGGGCCCGTTTATAGCCTATCAGAATTAGGCCCAGTAGCGTCATCTGAGCCGTCCAATATAATTCCAACCCGTTTTAACTTCTGGCCCATGTATGGCCCATGACGTCTTTCGGCCCATATGAGGCCCTTTGTAACTCTCGGCCCATTAACGGCCCGTGGTAAAACTGGCCCGTAATGAATAGTGTATCACTTTATACCCATTAACGGCACGTGGTGAAACTGGCCCGTAATGAAGAGTGTATCACTTTATACCCATTAACGGCCCGTTATTCCGTTGGGCCGTTTCCAGCCCATGTTATCTTTCGGCCTTCTCAGGGCCCATTTTTTCTTGGGCTCATTTCCAGCATTCGTTTACTTACAACCCGTTACTGTCATTTTCTGCTTGTGGGCCAAATTCAGCCCGTGGTTACAGTCGGCCCGTTTGTGGCCCGTTAATACGTTGGGCCGTTTTCATAGCGTCATCAAATACAGCTGATTAACGACGGCCCGTTATGTTCGGCCCATGAACGGACGATTTCAACTCTAGCCCATTTACGGCCATAATGTGGTCTGTTATTGGCCCATGTTTGGCCAACCGATCATACGGCCCGTAGAAGGCCCATTGATGATACGGCCCGTAGAAGGCCCATCGTGTCTACGGCCCATATAAGGCCCATTGTTTCTACGCCCTGTAGAAGGCCCATTGTTTCTATGGCCCGTAGGAGGCCCATGCTAACTACAGTAAATATGTAGCCTATGGTTATTGTGGCCTAGTTTTAAAAAATAGGTTATTGCGGCCACTAGCAAACCGCGGAAAAAGAACAGCACTGACTACAAGAAAAGAAATAAACAAGACAATAAGGAAATAAATTAGCAAGAAACTTACACTAGGCTATCACGGCTATTACACATATTACATCCACTCGGCATCACAGTTCGCCACGAGTGCAAATATAGGGAACAAAGCAGCATATAAACACAGCAGCAAAACAAGTCCAGAACTAAAACCACTTCAGATGAGCTCAAGAAACAATATCCTAGGTACCGATAATGCTGGCAAGATGCTTAGCAAGCTTATTAACTTTCTCTTGTTTGGCGCTTAAATCCTCCAGCACTTGTTGTTGCACCAGAAAGTATGCATCTGAATTCTGCAGGGACTTCCTCAGTCCTTTGGCTTCCTGTCGCACAACATCCGATCGATGTCTTTCAACTTGAAGTTGAGACTCAAGAAGCCGAACTGATTCAGGCAGCGAGTTCGAAGAGGTCGTTCCAGCAGTAGTAGCCAGTAACTCGAACACTACATCAAGACAGGACTTTGGGGTTGTCTCAGTGTCTTCAATATAGTTTTTATCAGCTTTCTTGGAGACCAACAGGGATGTCTCACTATCTTGAACCTTATCTGCATTAGTTCCTTTACCATTGCATAACGGGGTACTCTTCTCCAATATTTTATCCGCGTTCTAAAAGAGAAACAAACAAACACATCACAGGTTTACAATGTAGTATATGAAACTCATTTTGGTAAACCAGTTTAGTAGTAAGGTGGACAGGATAACAACATGAAACAAACATATATCTATGTAGTATGGTCACTGTATGGTCTATATCATTCTAGTTTATGTTGCCAAATCAAGATAGATACAGTTCCAATCATAAATCAACATAGAGCAAGTTACAACAGCAAACACGTTAAAGAAACAGGTTTAAAACATACCTGTTGCGCCATTGGAGTTTCAATTGCATCCTTCAAATTTGAAATTAGTTGGTATGAGTAAATACAGTGATGCAAGAGCAAAGTAGTATGAACCATAGCTACGGAACCTGACCTGAGAACAATTCTTCTTCTGCTTTAAGCATTGACTTGGGGTTCGGAGTGGTGGTCCTCGTGCTTTGGGCACTGCAATTGCCTTACTAACTGCTTGTGTTTGGGTATTCTGTGGTGGAGACGGTGCTGTGTCAACGGGAACTGGGTTACTATCTGCTGGGGTTGGGGTTAGAAGGGGTGTAGCTGGTTCTCTGTCCAACTGGGTAGGGGTACAATCTGCGTGAGTCTGGGTTATGTGTGGTGGGGCTGGTTCTTGGGCAAGTACAACCGTGGTTCTATCTCCATCGACAGGTAGCACGATCTTTCCTGAAGATCGTGTTTTTACTCCCACAAATACTGCCATCACCCCCTCCAATTGAAATGGCTGATAAACAAGAAAAGTAATTGAATGTACAAACATTGTAAGATAGACAGGTGCAATGGATAGTAGGGAAGAAAACAGGGCATGAAATAATTCACTTTTATGTTGTCTAACCAAACAGAATAGCAGGACATGTTTTCAAATATATGATGGCTAATTAAACACGATAGCACGACACAATTTCACATGTATGATGGCTAACTAAATAGGATAGAATGACATACTTCAAAATATGATGACTATGTAAACAGGATGACATGATATAACTATACGATGTGTCTATTAAAGTGGTTGGCATGCCATAAATCACAAACATGCCATCGATGGAAACATGATGGCATGATATAATTTACGGATATAATGACATAATTCAAAATATGATGATTATGTAAACAGGATGAGATGATACAACTATATTATGTCTTTAGAAAATGGGTTGGCATGCCATAATTCAGATACATGCTGTCTATGTAAACATCATGGCATGATATAATTCAAATATATGATTTATATACTAAGGAAGTGAGCAGAGGGCAATCGCATATATGATGTGTCAACTAAGGAGATGGCATTCAATATCGTGTATATGATGTAATAACTAAGCATTGCAATACAACATATGCATGATGTGAATAATATAACCCTGCCATGTTTGAGCATACACCTCAGGGGGATAATAGGACTGGTCATCTTCCTCTGAATCCTCCTCTGAAGAGCTATCTATAACCAGCAAGATATCTGCTTCAGCAGGTAGCACTGTCTACTCTGAAGACCTTGTTTTCACTCCAGATTTCTCCATCACCAATTCAAATGGCTGATGCATAGGAAGAGCAGTTGAATATACAAACATTGTCGACAAAAGCAATGAGAAATACAAAAAAAAAGTAGGGCATGATATAATTCACATATATGACGCTTGGCTAAACAGCATGGCATTGCATAATTCACATATATAATGCCTTGCAACAAGATAGCATTGCATAATGCACATATATAATGTCTTTCAACAAGGTGGCATGTGTCAGGAAACCAGGAGGAAGAAAAAAAATAGTTTTATATACTAATAAGGAGGCACTTGCGTACATGTGTGGGACCGTATGAGAGACACGAGGCAAGGACACATAAAGGAGGAGATTGAAGGTGCGTGTGTATGTTGTAGGCAGACATCGCTGGAGAGCTTTATCGATCGGTGTGTGTCGGAAAGGAGTTGCAACAAGATAGCATTGCATAATGCACATATATAATGTCTCTCAACGGACCGATCTCCCGCTATACATATAGCTAGCTAGGTCCTTATAACTCGTTTTTCCCCATGCGTCGATCGATCTACCTCATTAGTTATGTCTCTCCCTTCCTCCGACAAACAACAATTGATGTACCGATCTAGTTAGGTTTGCTTACCAAACACATGGTCCCCCTTCATCGTCCATGGATGCGTCCTGATAGATCTATCACGCACAGGCACACACAGAAACACATCCCCACTCTTATTGATAATATTGCAGTTCCACCCTCAGTTTGTCTAGTAGGCCTCTCCCACCATCTTCGAGAAGCAACACCATCACCCATCCAGCACTCTACCCCTCTCCCTCCCTCTCTCTCTCCTCTCTCTCTCTCTCTCTGTCCCATCCTATTTCCCGTACTTCAGTTATGTATGGATGTCGACCATCTCCCTCAAGACATAGCTGGGTCTCTCCTTCTCAACACATATACGAGTTGTTCTACCTCTATAGTTAGGCCTCTGCCTACCCCTCCCCCCACCCCCTCCCCCCCACACACACACCGATACATCGAGCGCTCTAGTCATGTCTCCCTGCCACACACGAACTTGACATGTGCCCTCTGACGTTTCGTTAGGTCAGTCGCCCTATATCTTTGACTTGCACACACACAGAATTTCGATGGCTCTCTTCATCGATCTCGCACCCACCCACTTGATCCTCTCTTCGACTCTATCGATATCTATGACCCCTCCCTCTCTTCTCGTGGATCGCCCGACCCTCTATATATGATATGGATAGGCCTCCATTTCACAGACATTGCATGCAAAATTTTGTTTGAGATGTCATCGACACATATTCCCACAAATACATTCACGAAATCAACCCCCCCCCCCAAACAAAAAACACTCATGAACGCACAAGCCATTTGTCCAGGTTTGTATCTCTCACACACACCCACGTAGGTGGGGGACGTGCATGAAGAGAAGAGGTGCACGCACAGCGCACGTACTTCCATCTCTTTCCCAACCACACCCGCGCGGGTACACGGTGGAGCTCATTTCTGTACAAAAGGCAGCCCACATGGTAATTTGACACGCGTACTGGTTGTCCACTTGATGGAGGGAGGATCGTCTACCACGGGTGAATAAACAAATTGCGACTTGACGCGTTATGTTAAAAAAGAGGCAAACCATGTGGGGCCTACCTTAGAGGCAAGCCTCTATACACTGGAGTACTTTTGATGTGTCCCGTCAACTCGCAGAACGAGGAGAAGCTTGCTTAGTATGCCGTCTCCCCCACCCATGGGCGCGGTGGCTCGCAGGATGAGGTGAAGGTTGCTTACTAGTAGTTGTACTATACGCCTTACGCCCGCTCCCTCGCCCACACACGAGGTGGCTTGCAGGACGAGGAGAAAATTTTACTACTCCCTCCATTTACTCCTCGTCCCTACTACCTTGGTTAGAGAGATTATCATATTGTTTGGAATATATATGTCCTTTAGTAGATTTCAATATGAACTACTAGTACATACTCCAAACACTGATGTATATAGACGTATTTTAGAGTGTAGATTCACTCATTTTGCTCAGTACGTACTCCATATTGAGGCCCTGTTTGGTTCATAAGTCCTAGGACTTTTTCTAGTCCCTACTCCTTAAAAAGTACCTCCCTGTTTGTTTTCAGGGACTAAAAAGTCCCTAGTCCCTCCCTAGAGGTTATTGAATGACCATGTTACCCCCAGTATACAAAAAATAACAACCAAACAACAACATGGCGCGGCGGGGCAATGGGTGCAGGGAGGGGCATTGTTGGAAAAGTCCCAAAAAGACTCTCCTTGAGAGTCTTCTTCATTAAGTCCCAAAAAGCAAGTTTTAGTCCCTAGTAGTCCCTCCTGTTTGGTTAAAAAGTCTCTAAGAGGGACTTTCTCTAGTCCCTACACTAAAAAGTCCCTGGAAACAAACACCCCCTGCATAAAGTTGAGACACTTATTTTGGAACGGAGGGAGTACATATTTGCTATGATCTTTTTGAGGAACCGATATTTGCTATGATCTGTCAATCATTGAGATGCAATAGCATGCATGTTAGTCTCCTTTGTATTTGATCAAATGTTGCAACGAGCAACCTTGGATGCAAGATACATGTAACCGAAGCTGGAAGCTTCATAGCATTGTACTATCTCGCTGATAAATTACGGTACGTACTATTCTAGTACTTCCTCTGTTCCTAAATATAAGTCTTTGTAGAGATTTCACCATGAACCACATACGGATGTATATAGATGCATTTTAATTGTAGATTCATTCATTTTGTTCCGTATGTAGTCCACCTAGTGGAATCTCTACAAAGACTTATATTTAGGAACGGAGCGAGTATTATGTAAAGAGTTAGGTGTCACACGGTGTCCAGAAAATATGGTGATAGTGTGAGGTGGGCCATGTAATCACTGAGCCTGCGTGTTTTCACTACTCTTGCACTCCTCGGCCGTAAGAATGGAGAAAATTGTAATCTAGTAGTACCTCCTTTCGCCGAAAGCATGGGACATCCAGCAGTCCTACCACCTCAGTAATAATGACCAATGAGCCGTCAAATCACATAGAGCCAGTAGTAAGTTGGACGGACGAAGCAACCATCACTCTTGAATCCGCTTCTCCCTTCAACGCAGGCGCCAGTGAGAGGTCGCGTCCGCTCTGCCCGGGCATGAATGCCGCACCGATTCTTTGGAGCGGCACTGACCGTTTTGGGCGGGAAGCGCGCGCGGGCAATGGAGGGGCTTTGGGTGGGCCAGGCTGGTCAGGAGCGGGCGTGGCAGCTGTCCGCCTGTCCCTACCGGACACCCGGAAACGAGACGATGCACGACTCTCGCAGCTAAAATCGTACACTACACACCATCTCTCTGTAGGAGTAGGTCGATCTGTCGCTCTCTCTAACACACACACGCACACGCACACACAGGTTCATAGAATAGGAAAATCGTGCGAGTGCGAAGCCTTAGGAAGTGAGATACAAATGGAGTACGTACAAGAAGAGAAGAGGTGACGAATATTCCATCAAACCTGGACTGAGGAGTAGTACTCCCTCCGTCTAGGTGTTAAGTCATCTTACAGAAATCAGATATTCCCAAAATGTTTAGGCGTCGTCCATTAACTTCGCATCTCAATCCCCTCCTGGCCTCGTTGCTAGCGCATGTTGTTACTTAGGGAGCGTTTGGATCCTTAGCAAGAACAGCTTATAGCATAGCCGGGCAAGGTTAGGCATTTGGAACTGTTAAAATATGTTAGCTTTTGTGGGCCAGCTATCTTGGGTGGGCTAGAAAAACCTTGCTAGCTCAGGAGAGCCAGATCGGCTCGCTTCCGACGGCAAACTTCGCGTAGTAGTAACATAGACTAGTAACATATGCATGTTACTAGTCCAAGTTACTCACCACTATGACCAGCCTAAGCAATGTAACCAAACGCTCCTTACTCTGCCTTGTTATCGCCCCCGGAAACCCAATGCATGGAGCGCAACTACGCGTTGATCAGTCAAGAAATCAAAGTCGGCTTCCATGCGAATTAATACGTGGCCCTGCATGGTAGCTAAAACGGCATCTCCTAGTTGTTTGGTTTAATTGTTGTGTTTAGAGACAGAAATCAGGGCTTTGATTGGAGGAAGGACCGGTCAAGTTTCTCCTTCTCCTCCAATCTGCTTGCACCTTGGTCCCGCTGCACCTTCTAACGTGACTTATTACACCTAGACGGAGGGAGTCGTACAAGATACGGTGGCACACTGACTTAGGTCGAATACAAGTGCCCAAAATTGTGTGCATGTTATAATAAGGATTCACTTAAAATAGTACATGAGCGAACAGAGGGATCAATTGGACAGTCTTCCCGAGCAGTAGCCAGATGTGTGAGGTGAGATACACCGCTGGCGCTTTTATTTTTTCTTATTAATTTGTTTGTTTCACCCTCTGACTGGTGGGACCCAACGTACTACGTGGAGAGAGATAAGGTGAATAAGGCTGCATTATTTCTGCACCACTGTGGATAGTCTTACCACCAAAGCCACATGACACGATTATGATTTCAATCCCAATGACTCCCACACACACAAAAAACACGGCATGCTTGTCACACGAATGCAGGAATGTATAAAAGGTTATTTTCCTCTCGTTGAACATAACGGGAGGGTTGTCTAGCTAGTTAGCCTGTTCGCTCATCAAACTTGAGGTCTCGGTTCGATAACTACACTTGAGCATAATTCGTGCCAGGAGGATTCTTTAACTGGTCAAAATGGATGGATACGGAGCTATACGATCTCGTAGTGACCGTATAATCACCTCATCACGTATAAGCTGCAGCCTCGGCGCTTGTTTTCTAGGGTTTGCACTCTTCACACTCTCTCCAGTATATATATATACACGCTGGAGCCTCAGCGCTTGTAGTTGCTCTCTTCACACTCTCTCACCCTCTCCAGATCTAAACAAGACTTTGGGGCTGTTTGGTTCTAGGCCTAGCATTGCCACACATTTTTGCCAAGTTTTCCTAAGGTTAGTTTATCAAAATGAGAGCCGCAAGTTGGCAAGCCTAAGGGAATCTTGCCACACTTTTTGTGCGTATGCCATGTGGGGCCTAAGTGTGGCTTGCCTAAGGTGTGGCTTGAACCAAACACTAACCTAAGTTGGTCAAACTTGCCTAACCTTAGGTGTGGCAATCTTTGGCAAAGTTAGTCACAAACCAAACAGCCCCTTCGTTGGCCTCTCTCTCTCTCCCCTCACTGCTGGTCTGCTTGTAGTTGCTCACTTCACACTCTCTCACCCTCTCCAGATCTAAACAAGACTTCGTTGGCCTTTCTCTCTCCCCTCACTGCTGGTCAAAGAGCCGGCAGGATCCGTCCGCCGGGAAGGGAAGGAGGCTTAACGCTATCGCTGTTGGTGAGGGAGGGAATCCACTACCGGTGCAGCTGTTCACTTTCACCCAGCAGCGGCCCGGGAGGGCCTCCGACCCCTTGTTCTTCGCCGCCGTATATAGTGTGGGTCGAACGGCCTCCGGTCGCCCACCGAACCACACGCCAAGAACCTTAAGGTATAATTTACTTATTCCACATGGATTGCTCTAGCTGCATGTGGGCTTTTTCCGCTTCTGCACTCGAATCTAGGTGTTGGATCAAACAGGAAAGTAGTGGGGAAAGTAGTATACCATGAATCTAGGACGTGGTTCAAAGAGGAAAGGAATGGGGGAAAGTAGTGGGAAAAGTTGTATAGCATGAATATAGGACGTGGTTCAAAAAGGAAAGGAAGGGGGAAAGTAGTGGGGAAAGTTGTATTGCATGAATCTAAGACGTGGTTCAAAGAGGAATGGAATGGGGGAAAGTAGCGGGGAAAGTTGTATAGCATAAATCTAGGACGTGGTTCAAAGAGTAAAGGAAGTGGGGAAAGTACTAGTACAGACTGGCTATCCAGCACCTACGTTGGTCGAAAAGGGAAAACAATGACAAACACAGTACGCACATTTGTAATGAACTGATCTTTTGTTTTCGGGGACAAGGCTGTAGAGTTTGAGCAGGACTAGATTTGCTGCACTCACATAGGGAAAGGTGTCTAAAGATAACAAAACTGGGACCAACACAAATATGCTCCTTGGTTGTTTGTTCTTTGTTGCAACAAACTATGCATCACCCCAGTACATCGGTAGATGCACATGGTGCTGGTGCGTCCACTATACCGTGCAACTCTTTAGCTGTTGTTAATCAAAGGCCATGTTTGGTTAAAAAATCCCTAGTCCATACCTGCTTGGTTCCAGGGACTAAACATGGACTAGAGGTTATTAAATGACATGCTAAAAGACCATGTTACCCCTAGTAATGAACTAATAGAGACAAGGTGCGATGCGTGGGAGGGGCAACTGTTGGAAAAAGTCCCAAAAAGACTCTCCCTCGGGGTCTTCTTTCTTTAGTCCCAAATGCCCACTTTTAGTCCCTAAAAGTCCCTCCTGTTTGGTTTAGATGGGACTCACGCGGAGTTTTTTTAGTCCCTCCACCAAAATGACCATGTAAACAAACACCCTCTAATAATGCCGCTGGAAAATTGATGCAATGCCACAGTTAAAAGCAAATTACTTGTTTAACAAATTTTATTGTGAATATAATCTCTCTGTTAATATAAATCAATGCCACCGTTTGAGAAATGCTACTGTCTTGCTTTCTTTCCCATTTAGATAAGGTAGATGCTTCTTTTTGTTGGCTTCTGTGTCATCCACCGTTATGGACCACTAGTTGTTTCCTTTGCACCTCTGTGTAAACAGGGTTATCTACTTCACCTCGTTGCCATTGTGACCTTTTGTTGCACTGCACAAAACACTTTTGTTTTAAGAGTGTTTTGTGCAGTTCAACCAAAATGTCACACCGACAATGTTGCTTCATTGCTTGATCTTAGTGGAACTGCACAAGAGGAGATCTTTCTTCCTATCCGTGTTGGCAAATTTAGTTCAGATCTTTTTCTTGTGAGTTGTTTGAATTCCGCGTCATGAGAGGTCAGTACTAGCCTTCTTTCACATGATTCTGCTCTGTGCTTTCATATGTTGTGCTACTTGTACGGTAATGTTGCTTGATTTTAGTGAACTGCACAAACGGAGACAAGACTTCCAATCTGTATGTGCACGGTAATATCCCATTGAGGTAAGATAAGGATATTTCACAATTGTTGGCCTGTATTTTGCCACTTCCATCAGAAAATTAATGTCGTTGTTTAGTCCTACACTTGTGCAACCTAATTGACATGCCAAATCTTACATTGAAGGCGAAGCTTGTCTGTTATTGAACCAAGTGATGAAGGGGAAGAACAAGCGGAAGAAAAACAAAAATCAACTCCCGGTGCTGTAATGAAGCACTGGAACTGTGATGGCACAAGTAATGATATAGTTTAGCATCTTAATTTATTGCTATGGCTGGAACGAGCAATTGTTTTTCCACTGATTTGATGCCACTCTTTATGTAATACGCAATTATCTCTACTTGTGCAAACAGGGATCTTCTTTGAAGATACCATATATTTTAGTGGAAGTGCACAAGAAGATGTTCGAAACATTAAACTAATCGAGGAGTATATACTAATCATGGCCACCACAGTAGATAGCAACAGATGGTTCCGGAGAAGTGCTTCATCTGTATGCTCTACACAATAAGCCTCCTGACAAAGGTTGGTACTCGCCCACTGATTTTATCCATATGATTGAGCTTTGTCATCTCTATTGGTGTTGTGCTACTGTTTAGATACTGTCATGAAAAAGTGGTATTGTCCTTAAGAAGTGCTTCATCTGTGCTGTTTTAAATATTTCATTTCATTTTTTTCAAGCAAACAGGGATGCTAGCATTTAGTTGTCCTCTTGTCGTTGCACAACAGGATCATCCTCCTCTGAAGAAGAATATGGAGTACGTGAAGTGACTAGTTCCGATTATGCCAGGATGAAGAAGCCCTATCTATCTTCTCATCAGAAGGAGCAGTTGAAGGATGGTTACATTACTCCCCACAAGACCAAACTAACTTCAGCTCAGAAGAATTGACAAATCTCTATTTTCATGCTGTGATGCACAAGTACAATGTTGTTCTAGGATTCTTTTCCGATGATTTCCATTTTTCTAAAAGTGTGCTCTACATGGACCATGTAGGTGCCTGTTTAAACTGTCAATTCATAGTACAGTTTGCTTTATACTAATCACTTTTTTTGTATTTGTGCAAACAGGGGTGCTCAGCTTGATTTCAATGGGAACTGCACAAAATGTTCATGAATACATCAAATCATTCATTTCCACCATAAGAAGGGAGATGCCGATAAGTTCAAGGCATTGCAACATATAAGGGCGAAATCATACAAGCTACGCGCGAATTTGGTTGATTTTGGTGGAACTGCACAAAAAGAACAGCTGGTTTATTTAGCACGAGGTGCCATGTCAATGTCTGAACTGATGGCAAACCCTGCCCATTCCACAATCGTAGGCATTTGATATTTTGGAATGGGACAACCTTGTCAAATTTTGCTCATTGATTTTAGCAAGAAGACATGCGTTTGATATTTTTGAATGGGACGCCCTTTGCTGTCAGCAGCGTCGATCCATTTTTCTTTATTCTTTAGTTGTGAAGTAAATATTGGCTCTAACATGTGAATCGCTAAGATGCATAATCATCGATTGTTTTGAATGTTCTCTATGAATTGCCAGGCCTGTGTGTTTGATTGCAATGTACATGAACGCTAAAAAGCTGCTCAAACTCTTTGTACTCCTTCTGTTCCTTTTTACTTCGCACATTGTGAAAGTGCATACTTTTTTCTATAAGATTGGTCAAAGTAGAGATACTTTGACTGCAGACAAAACTTGTATGCAGACTAGAAAGGATCGGAGGGAGTACATGTGAAACTGCTGCAAACAGGGTGATCACCCTGGGAATAATGCTAGTATGTATTGTTTTGCATGTTCATCCAATGCCAGTGATACAAGAATTCGAACTAATCGAAATAAATTCATTCATACACGGTCGGATTTCATATAAACATGCCGAATTTCATTACATTTCATACATTCTTGGACCGAAGGGGTGCGTTGGAGGTATAATTAATTAACCGAAGCTACCCACCTGTGTCCGGCTGAGCCGAACAGAAGCTTCAGTGACTTAACTACAGGTGCAGTTGCGTAACTAACATGTGGCCCAGATGCCTGTTGGGCCCACGTGTCAGTCAGCCAACTGCACCAGCAGTTAAGTAGAAGCAGTGTCGTTCTCCAACATAGCTCTCCGACTCCACGTCGCCGCCAAGAAGCTAACCGGCCGTTAGTTGTCGGTGTACAAAAGTAGGGGCTCTCCTTTTGACCCCTTTACTTGTGCACGGGCAGTCAGAGGCATGTGCCACTGCCACACTTAGCAGGGCAGAAGAGGGAAGCCGGAGAGAAGCCAAAGCACAAGACAACCAAGGCAATGCCAAAACCAGAAACACAAGAGGGCAAGAGGGCGAGGTAGACTCGCTCGGCAAGATCCTTGCCGAGGCAGCCTCCGCAGCCCCGGCAAGAGCCTTGCCGGGGCAACTTGCCCGATGCCAGCAGAGCAGGCCACCCTTGAGCCCGTGGGTTCCAACACCACCAACCAACTACATTGGAACCAAGGCTCGGGAGGCGCCTCTATGGTGGAATGCATACCTTTGTCAAGATCATGAACACACAAGATCAGATGAGGATGAGAAGACGACGATCCTCGGCGGGATCCCGGCCGAGGAAATCCACAAGACCGCCGGCAAGCGCCTTGCCGGGGACGACTGCAACGCCACGGCAAGACCCTTGCCGAGGGCATCAGCGGGGCCACTGCCAGGCCGGCACCACCCAACACTCCACCACCATCCCCAAGCAGCTGCTAGCTCAACCAGCTGGGCATGCACCTGCGTGGCGACGGGCGGCCTCTACACCGACTCAGCAAGCACCTGCGTGATGGCATTCGGCCCTTCATGAAGGCTCCACCACCACGCCGGCCCAGCAGCCAGCCAACGTGGCGCCACAATGCCTCATCAGCTCAAACGTGTGTCGACGCCAGGCAAGGCGGCGACAGCTGGGACGTGCTTCCTTGGCGTCCCCGATAAAGCAAGGGGGGCAGATCGGCAGCACATTAAATGCGTTTGCCCGACAGTCCCAGAGGATAAGCTTATCGACTGTTTTCCACCTCCTGTGTGCCACTATGGCAACCCCTTTTGCCTATAAAAGGAGGCCCGAGGCGACCAGGAGAGGGATTCGGCTCTTTTGGGCAAGTTGCACCCCGTAGCTAGCTCAACAACACAAGAACACTCAATACATCCACCAAAGCAGGACTAGGGTATTACACATCTCCGCGGCCCGAACCTGGGTAAATGACCCGTGTGCTTCCTGTCAGACCTGCTCTTTGCACAGCCTCGCGCCCGCCGACCGTAGAAGGGATCCCAGTGGCCCCATAGGTGTCATTCCCACCGACATCAGTGGTCTACCCGCCTAGCATGGCTTCAACTAGAGGGTAGTAGCGGTGGCCTTACTTGGACCCGAGCGGCGGCGACCTACCGTGTTCTACTCTTCCTTGTTTTCTGTGTGGCTCGGCCTCGTTGGTAGCGGGGCGGGGCCTCGGCGGAGCCGGCGATGTCCTCTGCCTCGTCGCCGGCGGGCGATGCCTCGACGGAGCGGGGGAAATCCTCCCCCTCTTTGCCAGCAGGGTGGGGCCTCGGCGGAGCCGGCGGTGTCCTCTGCCTCGTTGTTGGCGCCGCGGGGCCTCGGCGGAGCAGGGCCTCGTCGACACCAGCGGAGCGGGGACTCGTCGGAGCCGGCATTGTCCTCTGCCTCATCCTCGGTCTCGCCAAACAGCGCCTCGCCCGCTTCATCGCCCTTTTTGTAGGCGGCCGCAGCTGCCGCCACCCGCATGCGGTACCGCCAGCACTCGAGGCGGCCCTCGCAAGCGGAGTGGTACGAGTCGAGCAGCGCCTCCTGCTCCGCCTGCTCTGCGGCGATCTGCTCCTCTGCCTTCAGGTGCTCCTGGAGGAGATGTGGGTTGTAGGCGGCGTCGGTCTGCGCCTCCCGGAACTGCTCCTCACGCTTCTGCCTCACCGTGTCCATATGTTGGGCACGGGCCTCGCCGATGGTCATGGTGCAATGCACCAGCGAGGATGGCGTGGAGGAGGGGGTTGGCGCCGGATCGTCGACTACCATGTTCTCCATTGGGACGTCATCGTCCTCCGGCTGCCTGCCGGCCAGCCATTCGGCAGCAATGGCTGCTATCTCCCTCTGGTTCGTCGTCCGCCCGTCCCGAAGAGCGCTGGAGCGCGAGGAAGCCATGCTGGGCAGTAGTGGTGTGGACAGGAGAAAGGGAACGGATGCGGATGACTGCGGCTATGGCTGGCGCAGCAGTTTATATAGCAATGGTGGGCGGCGGAGGGACGGACGTGTGGCGCCGGAGTAGCCGCCTCGGCAACCGCGTATCATTAATGTGGGCGGCAGAAAGACGGACGGACGACACTTGTGTCGTTTGAAGGCGGAGCAATCGCCTGCACCGGGAAGCGGGGCGAGCGGCGCTGACCGTTTCGGGCGAAAAGCGTGTCCGGGCGAGGGAGGCGGTCTGGGTGGGCCAGGGCAGTCAGACTAGTGCTTGGTAGCAGGTCGGTCCAGCAGCCGGACATGCTGGCTCGCCAGCTAGCTCACCGAGCTGAGCAACGACAATCAGACGATAGACGTAGCTTCCGACCAGGAGCCGGCGCCACTGTCCAAGCCGGTTCATGCCGTGTTCACCATAGAGCAGGTGCGGCCACACTTCGACGCCCTAATGGCAGAAGAGCTACCAGCGCAGGAGGACCTGTGCTGCAACCTCCGTCTCCTCAATGAGCACCGGTGAACAAGCGAACGACAATGTCGTCGCAGACATGTGGCCCTATCATCCTAGCTTCCCGAATAAGCAGCGGGCGCTGTATCAGACCATCCGTAGGGCCCGCGAGGCCCTCTCCATCGTCCTTCGAGTTGTTGCGCTCGTCGTGGCGCCTCTGTCTCACGTTGTCAACATGGTCAACGGACATGAGTATGAGGAGATGACTTTACTTGGAGAGGATGACAGTGGGGGCCCACCAGGGCCATAGCCGCACGTACGCAAGTGCCTCCTTATTAGTATATAAAACTATTTTTTTGCTTCCTCCTGGTTTCCTGACATCACGGTCCCACACCATTATCAACCTATGTAGTCAATAAACGAGAGAATTGCACAAGAAGCGGCCGACAGCTGGGACCAAGCAGCTCGAGCAGTATTTGTGTTTTTGAGGTGTGAGCACTGCAGAGTTTTTCTTGGGCGATGTTTAGCCCAGATATTAATTTTTCTCGTCTGAACAACAACGAAAACATCGCTGTAGGTATTAACTGGGCGGGCTGTGGCCCGTCTAGCCAAGGACAGATATCCAGCCCAGATATTATTATTTTTCAAGCTGAAAATGGATAGCCCAGCTATAATTTTTTTTAGGAATACCCAGGCAAGGTCAAGTTGTTATTCTCCGCCCCGCTGGGCTGCAAATCTTTCCTAGGAGGGATGCATTAGGCTTAACAAGAAAATGAGCTTTAACAAATAATAAATGGGATGTAATTATAAAAATTGGGCACTAACTATAAAAAATGCACCAAACACGTAATTACTTTATAAAATATTATTTTTGGATATTGAAAATTTTAATTTCATTAATTGTTGCGAGCGTAATGTTTCGTTGGATTTTTACCTAATATAAATTTATATTGAAATTGTATTTAATCTGACTATAAATTTCGGGATAAAAATATTTCGTATCCGGTCAAAATGTGGGAAATTTTATTGAATTTTGTTTTGAACAGTTGGTTGAAATGGGCTGTACTTTTAACAAACTGTAAATAGGCTGTAGTAAATTCCATTAGAATTCAAAAATTGGCTGCACATTCTTACAAATCTAAAATCGGCTATAAGTTCTCCGCCACACACTTGTGGCCTTACTAAGTTGACGCGTCCCCTAAAAAAAGAGAGTTGATGCGTATGCAAGGCTTTGTCAAATTATAGTCAACACACGGTTCTAGCAGTAGTGGCCGTTGGATGTCCATCCAACGGATGCCGTGCTTCTTCTTCAATCTCGGATAATTCTAGCTTCACCCGCCCAAAAAATGATTCCTCCCCCTGACATCTGGGGCGCACTGTTTTGGAAGCTGACTTGTGGGCCTACTAAGTTGACGCGTACCAAGGGCTTTGTCAACTTAGTCAATATAAACGATTCTAGCTGCATTGACCGTACGATGTCCATCCAACGGCCGTCGTGCTTCTTCAACCTCTGGTCTTCTTGCTCCAGCCGCCCAAAGCAGCACCGGTCGTGCCGCCTGCTCCTGCCTCTCGTGGCCGGCTGTGCTGCCGCGCAGGCCTCACCACCCCTTACTACTCCCACCGCTGGCCAGGGCATCCCTCACTCACCCACACCCCTGTTATTCTGCGGCGACGGCAGCCTCACACCGTAGCCGAACCAGTGAACCCTCGTACTCCTCTCCGCGTGGGCATCCACTGCCGCGTCTTCCCCAGCTCCGCGTCGTCCCCTTCCTAGGCCTCGCCGTCGTCCACCGCCTTGGTGCTCTCGGCACAGCGTGGTCAACGTGGTCAAGGAACGACTTCCATCGGAAGAGTACTGTACGTGGAGAGGCTGACAGCTGGGTCCACGGCGGCCGCAAGGAAGTGTCTCCTTATTACACGCAAAATAATTATTCCTCCACCTGACAGCAGGGACCCACCGGACGGGCCACCGTATTTCACAAAAAAAATGTTTCCCCCCTGACTGCTAGGACCCACCAGCTACATCTTTGCATGCAAGGAAGTGCATCCGGGCAAAAAAAAAGATTCGCCCCCTGACTGCTGGGACCCTCTAGCTACATCTTAGCACGGAAGGAAGTGCCTGACAGTCGGGACCCACCTGGTCGAAGAGTACGTAGCGTTGTCATTCTGGTCACGAACGTGTACGTACATACTGGTCGGTGTAGAGGCGCGCACGTGTCGTAGTAGAGGCACGCACATAGCATGTACACGTACGTACAGCGACCAGGGTGCAAGAAAGAAAATACGGCCACGTACGTACATACGGGCGGGGTCTCGAACGCCTACTCGCGCATATGTACGGCCAGGACTCGTGTGCATGGCTGGGTCGGAACGGAGAAACTATGTCGTCGTCGTGTTCATGGGGAGCCAACCGGCTGGGTTGGAACGGAATGCGTCGTCGTGTTCATCGGGAGGGCTTGGATGGAACAGCCGATGGAAACGAGGCCTGGCGTACCGCAGAACGTAGGAAACGGCCTTGTGTTCGACCGGCTACGGTCGAAACCAGATCCTGTTCATCGGGAGGGGTCTGGCGTACCGCAAAACAGAGGAAACGGACCTCCTACGGTCGAAACGGGGTCCTGTTGATCGGGAGGGGTGTGGCATACCGCAAAACGGAGGAAACGGACTTGTGTTGGAGTGCAATGGTCGAAACAAGGGTCCTGTTGATAGGGAGGGGTGTGGCGTATCGCAAAACGGGACTCCACGGGATACTGTTCATCTCCACTGTCGACCCCTCCAGCCTCCATGGGCTACTGTTCATCCACCGTCGACCTCCTCCAGCCTCCACCTGCGACTGTTCATCCACGGGCTCCTGTTCATCTAGCCTCTACCGCGCGCTACTCCACCGGCTACTGTTCAACCAGCCCTCTCCACGGGCTCCTGTTCAACCACCCCTCCACGGGCTACTGTTCATCCAGCCCTCCACCTTCTACTGTTCATCCAGCCCTCCACGGGGTCATCCCGTTCATCCAGCCCTCCACGGGGTCATGTTCATCCAGCCCCAACCGCTTGATCGATCGGGGTCCTGTTCATCCAGAGGCAACACCACGGGGTCCTGTTCATCCACCCCCACCGGGAACTGTTCATCCAAACCCCCCAGCAATGCTCACTTTTCATCCAGAGGCAGCATCGATCGGATTCAGTTAGCAGCAGTAGCGAAGGAATCGCTCGATCGGGTTCAGTTAACAGCCATCGATCGATCGCTCGGGTTTAGTAACGCGTAGCCTGCAGTGAAATCGCTCGGGTTCAGTAGGCGAACGCCTCACTCGGGTTCAGTTAGAGCCCAACACCTCGTACCCATGCGCGTGCGTGTACGAGAGAAACACACAAACCTCCGTGCATCGCTCGGCCCCGACCACCCACCGTAACCGGGAACACCCCGATATTTTCCTCGTCCTCGCTTCTACCACGGTCTTTTCCGTCATGGACGACCCAAAGAATGTCATGCAGCTGCGTCTCCGGCCCGCCCAGAACCAAAAGCCCATTTTCTATCATGGTTTTGTCACAATTATCGTCATAGAAATGTCATAAGTATGACAGAAAAAAATTCGTTCGGCCCAAAATGTCACGGATGTGTCTCTTTTTTGTAGTGTATGGCGGTGACGGTTCTAGCTCTGGATTCCAAGGAAATCAAGACAATCACGGCAACCAGGGTGGTTACAATCAGTAGAGTAATCAAGGGAGTCAACAACAGCACTCTGGGTATCAGAGACACCCAAAGCAGTTGAGTAGCGGGCAGTACCACGTCTTCACCACAAGTTTATGCAAACGGGATCAGAAGCTTCATAAGAGGGCGGTGAACGCTGTTGAACCGGCAATTCCCCGTTACTTGCGCTGGTCTGAGCAACCCATTTTGTGGAGTCGGGAGGATCACCCGCCCCGGATTGATAATCCGGGTCACTTGGCTTTGGTAGTCACACCTCAGGTCGGAGGATATAAGTTCACCAAGGTACTCATGGATGGAGGGAGCAACATCAATATCCTTTATTATGAAACTTTCCGTCGCACGGGGTTGACAGATAAAAATCTTAAACCGTCGAACACTGTTTTCCATGGCGTGGTGCCTGGTAAGTCGGCATACCCAATTGGTAAGATAGCTCTGGAAGTTGCTTTTGGAGATGAGCATGACTCTAGGTCAGAGACATTGACCTTTGAAGTAGTCAAGATTCACAGCCCATGTCACGCTCTGTTTGGGCGGCCGGCTTATGCTAATTTATGGCCAGGCCTTGTTATGTTTATCTGCAGCTCAAGATGCCGGGTTACAAAGGGACCATCACAGTGCATGGGAGCCAAAAGATAGCTTTGGAATGCGAAGAAGGTGATGCGGCTTATGCTGAGTCGGTTTGTGCAACGGAGGAGTTAAAATTTTATAAGGACAATGTTGATCCGACGGATATGACATCTTTGAAAAAGCCAACTATAGAGCATGATCCGGTCCTGAAGTTTAAGTCGGCAGATGATACCAAGATGGTTGATTTTGTTCCCGGCGATTCATCCAAGCAGTTCAGCATCAGTGCTAATCTGGATCCGAAATAGGAAAGCGCGCTCATCGAGTTCATCCGTGAGAACCGGGACATCTTTGCATGGAAACCTTCTGACATGCTGGGTGTACCGAGGGAACTCGCTGAGCGCACTCTTAATATTGATCCCAAGTTTAAATTGTTCAAGCAGTTTCTTCGTCGCTTTAACGAAGAAAGGCGTAAGGCCATTGGTGAGGAGGTAGCCCGGCTCTTGGCGGCTGGGTTTATTTTTGAGGTTTTTCATCTCGAGTGGTTGGCTAACCCGGTGCTGGTACTTAAGAAGAATGGTACTTGGCGTATCTGTGTGGACTACACGGATTTAAACAAGGCTTGTCCGGCTGATCCTTTTGTTGTCCCTCGTATTGATCAGATTATTGATGCTACGGCGGGTTGTGAGCGTTTGAGTTTTTTGGATGCTTATTCTGGTTATCATCAGATCAAGATGGCAGTTAAGGACCAGGAGAAGACAACTTTTATAACTCCCTTTGGAGCCTTCTGCTATGTGTCTATCCCTTTTGGGCTCAAGAGTGCTCAGGTGACTTACCAGCGATGTGTGCAGAATTGCCTTCATAATCAGATCGGGCGCAATGTTCATGCTTATGTTGATGATATTGTGGTGAAATCCAGAAAGAAGGAGACGTTGATAGACGATTTGAAGGAAACCTTTGGTAATCTCCGGGTTTATAAGATGATGCTTAACCCGACCAAGTGTGTCTTTGGTGTACCGGCAGGCAAGCTCTTAGGCTTTCTGGTGTCTAACAGGGGCATTGAAGCTAATCCGGAAAAGATCAGAGCCATCACTTCTTTGGCTAAACCGGCGTGTGTCAATGATGTACAACGTATGGCGGGTCGTATTGCAGCGTTAAGACGATTCATAAGCCGGTTGGGAGAGAAGGCGATCCCTCTATATCAGATGATGAAAAAGATAGATAATTTTGTTTGGAGTGATGCCGCTAATGCAGCGTTTGAGGACTTGAAGAAGCAGCTGGCTGAACCACCTGTTCTGGCTGCAACTGTCGATAAAGAGCCACTATTGTTGTACGTAGCTGCCAATGCTCGGGCTATCAGCGTGGTTATTGTGGTGGAACGAAAGGATGCAGGCAAGGAATATCCGGTTCAAAGGCCAGTTTACTACATCAGCGTGGTGCTTATTGAGTCCAAGCAGAGATATCCGCACTGGCAGAAACTTGTAAATGGGGTGTTCATGGCCAGTCAGAAGCTCAAGCAATATTTTTTGGGTCATCCCATCACTGTGGTTAGTTCTGCTCCTTTAGGGGATATTATTCAGAACAGAGAAGCCACAGGTCGGATAGCCAAGTGGGCCATTGAGCTTGGTCCTCATGGTTTGAAATATATGCCTCGCACGGCCATCAAGTCTCAAGCACTGGTGGATTTCATCAATGACTGGACAGAGCTGCAGATGCCCGAGGAAAAGCCAGATAACACGTATTGGACTATTCACTTTGATGAGTCCAGGCAATTGGTGGGCTCGGGGGCTGGAGTTGTGCTCACTTCCCCTTGAGGTGATAAATTTTGTTATGTTCTCCGTTTGATGTTCCCTTGCACTAATAATGAAGTTGAATATGAGGCTTTTCTCCACGGTCTTCGGATGGCTAAGGAAATGAACTTAAGCCTGGTAAGGTGTTTTGGTGAGTCAGACTTGGTGGCTCAACAAGTCTCTGGTACTTGGGATTCCAAGGATCCACTCATGGCGGCTTATCAACAAGAGGTGGAAATTATTGCTGGTCACTTCAAGGGTTATCAGGTTGAGCATGTTGATCGGCGAACAAATGAAGCGGCGGATGCCTTAAGCCGGTTGGGTTCTCAACGTAAACCGGTGCCGCCTAATGTCTTTCTTGACGTTTTGCATAACCCGTCGGTCAAGTTACCTACAGAGGAGGATTTGGCTATTCCTGACCCAGAAGCTCAGTGGGTGGTAGCTGTTCATGTAATCCCTGATTGGACAGTTCCATATTTGGCTTATATGACCCGGGGCGAGTTATCGGAGGATGAAACTTTGGCCAGGCAAATAACCTGGCGGTCCAAGGCAATGACAATTGTCAACGGGGAATTACATCATCGTAGTGTCACAGGGGCGTTTCAACGTTGTGTTTCACCTGAAGAAGGTTGTGAGATTCTGCGCGAGATTCATGAAGGAGATTGTGGCCACCATGCTGGCTCTAAGTCTCTTGTGGCTAAGGCTTTTCGTCATGGATTTTATTGGCTGACGACTCATGTTGATGCTGAGGATCTGGTCAGTAAATGCGACGGATGTCAGAAATTTTCACGACGAGCCCATGTACCGGCTCAAGAATTGAGGATGATCCCACTTACTTGGTCGTTTGCAGTTTGGGGGCTTGATATGGTTGGACCTTTCAAGAGGTCCAAAGATAAGAAGACCCACCTTTTGGTGGCGGTTGATAAGTTCACTAAGTGGGTAGAGGCAGAGCCGGTCAGTAAGTGTGGTGCAGCAACGGCAGTTCAATCCATGAAGAAGGTGATCTTCTGTTTTGGTTTTCCACACAGCATTATAACAGGCAATGGCACTAATCTCTCCAAGGGTGCTATGAAAGAATTCTGTCAACGTGAGCATATCCAGCTTGATGTGTCGTCAGTGGCTCACCCCCAATCTAATGGTCAAGCTGAGGAGCCAATCAAGAGATCCTGAGAGGCATCAAGCCCCGGCTTATGGTTCCCTTACAGAGGACGCTGGGTTGTTGGGTGGAGGAGTTACCTTCCGTGTTATGGAGCATTAATACCACCCCTAACAGATCTACGGGTTACATGCCTTTCTTCATGGTTTACGGAGCAGAGGCAGTTCTCCCTAGTGACATCCGTCATGACTCACCTCGGGTAGCGGCTTATGTTGAAGCGGACAACGAAAAAGCACGTCAGGAAGCACTTGACCTGTTGGATGAGGAGCGTGACATCGCAACGGCTCGTTCGGCGATTTATCAGCAAGATCTGCGCCGTTACCACAGCCGCGGGGTTAAAACCAGAACTTTCCAAGAAGGCAATTTGGTGCTCCGGCTTATTCAGGATCAGACTGATATGCACAAGTTGTCCCCACCTTGGGAAGGACCCTTTGTGGTCAGTAAGAATCTCAACAATGGGTCATACTGTCTTATCGATGTTCGAGAGCACAAACATTCACGTAAGTCAGAGGAGGAGACCCACCGGTCGTGGAATATTGCTCATCTTCGGCCTTACTACACTTGAGCCAATGGCTCTTCTGATGTACATATTTTTGACAATGTATATATTATGATCAATTTAATAAATCGGCATCCCTGCTAAAGCAGGGCCTCTGTCGTTTTTCCTTAATGAGTCTTTGGTTACTTGGGGGCTTCCGGCTTATGGGCGAAGTTATGATTACCCTTTGAACCGGCTTATAAGCCACTGAAAAAAACTTGGGGGCTTGCTACCCAGGTTAAAGGGACCAAAGAGAGTCTGTTGCAAAAGCACAGCTCAAACATAGGTGCCCCTTGAGCACAGCTCAAAAATATTGCTTGGGGGCTCCTTGTTCTAAAGAAGAAAGAGTTTTTATAACCCTTGTAATAGGCTTAAAAGCCAGGCTTGGAAGCCAGGTGTATTCACCTAAAACCCCGGGTTATCCTGCCTTTTTAAGTAAGCCACTCCACCCAGGTAATCCTGGAATGACCCGATGTACGTTTGACAAGTCAATCTTATACAGTCCCTGAACTTGTCAAAGTTAAAATGGTGATTGGTTATGTGAGGTCCATCTTATAAGGTTTGTATATAGGTTTAACTCAGTGGTTGTGCGGCCCGTGAAAGCACTCGATTTTCGGCCTGGCGGCCCATGAAAATCCTCGTTTTTCGTTTGTTTTTATTCGACACATCTTTTGAAGTTTATTTGATGAGGCTTATAATGTTTTATGAATATAATTCACCGGTGTTTATTAACCCGGCCTGGCTTTTGACTATAAGTCGCCAGTATGAGATAAGATAATATCCGATGTTTATTAACCCGGCATGATTTTGTTCATAAACCGGCAATGTATAACTATGAGTGCTCAAATTTTGGGTTATCACCCTTATTACACTAGCTTGGTAAACCAACAGTCTGATCAAATATCACAGGTATGAAATATTCTCAATTATATATGGTTATCTTTAAGTCCAGCTTTGGTTATAAACTATGATTAATTCCCCATAGCTTTATATTGGGTATTATAACCCGTCCAGCGGTAAACCGCCAGGACACTTTTTACACTGTTGAATGCAGAAACAGATTCAAATCGCTCATATCATAAGCATATGTGGCATATCTTAACATGGCGGATCAGCAGTGTCATGCAAAAGCAAATATGCGCGATGGCATACCAGATCAAGAGTTTAAACTAGCCTATTACAAGGCGTGTGATGCGCAAAAGAATAATGGGTTTCACAAATCTTGCATAGAGCAGAGGCTCAGCTAGCCTCCGGTTCATGAATCTTGGCCTGGTGGACTTGATGGTTGTGGATCATCCAACGCCGCTTCATCTTCCTCTTCTCTACCCAGTGGCTGGAAGTCAATGGTTGTCCAATCGATCCCAGTTAAGGCTTCGAAAACAGCTTCATCACTTATAAGTGGGGAGGGGTCAACATCAGGGGCATAAGTGTGCTTACGGATTGGAGGAATAAGGCTTGGAGTATCATAAGTTGGCGCTTTAACTCTCTTATGGTTGGCATCATAAACCGACTAATAAAATGAAAGATCAGTCTCATCAGCCCATTTACTAGCATGTGGGTGCATTTCCCTCGTAATGGCTCCGAGGTCATCCGTATTAAAGTCTGACCCGTCCTCCTTTATGCTTGGGTAGCCGTTCACCAAGTCAGTCGGATCAAGATCAAATATCCATGCTTTGGCCCGAGTTAGTGCGATAAGAGCACCTGCCCTTGCAGCTGATTTCTTTAGTTCTTCAAACCGGGCAGGCATCATAGATAGCCTTTCTAATGTCTCCTTGATCAAAGTTGGGGGTGGCTTGTTATGGGAAGCTACGCAGATGACCCGTTGTACACCGGTATATAATTGCTCTACAAGTGTATAGGCAGCTTTCAACTTTTTTCGCATATCCGAGCCAAGATGAGTAATGCGGGATCCTGCATCATCAAAAACATCTGTAAACCGGCAGCGTATAGATTATACATGTTTAAAGCTTATGAAGAAGCTATTTACCAAAAACGGCAGCAGTCGTGGCATTTATTTGCTGTTTCAAGCCAGTCAGCTCTTCCGCCACCGGATTAAGGGTCGCTTCAGTATCCTCAGCCCTCTTCAGCAGAGTTGACTTTTCTATATCCCAACCTGCCCGCTCGTTTTTGAAGCTTTCCTTCAGTTTTTCCATTGCTGCTAAGGCACTGGTCAGTTCATCCTTGGCCTTGGAAGTCTCTGCTTGTTGTGATTTGATATTTTCTTGAAGGTCGGTGATTTGGGATTCCTTTTTGCTAAGCTCAGCCTGCAAGAGACAAGCATCTTATGAGATGACAAGGCATATTTAAAGTCCCAAGCACATAACAAGTATTATTCTTGGCACTTGGGGGCTAATATCTATTGCTTCTTATCAAAAATTTTACAAGTCCCAAGCTCAATACAGGTATTATTCTTGGCACTTGGGGGCTAATGCATGTTTGCTCCAGTTACAAACTATGGATTTTTCTTCAACTATCAGCTCGGTGGTCAACCAGTTTACAAAGGTCCTAAACAAAAAATTTGAAGCCTTACAGCATCAATAGTCCCGGTTCATCTTGAAAGTATAAACTAGCCCTTGGGGGCTACACAGGCAAAATTGAAGAGTTGTTATTCTACAAGTCCCGGTTCATATTGACAGTATAAACCAGCCCTTGGGAGTTACTGGAGATGATCTATATGGTTCTTGGAAGTTTACAGAACATTCCATTCTATTATGTTCAATAAACTTGGCGGCTAAGGGAAGAATATCTATGCAGAGTTAACAGCATTTACCCCGTATCGCTCCTTCATCATGTTCAGTAAACTGGCTTCATAGTCACGGCTTGTGTACAAATGGTTCAAAAACCCAGAATGAATATCCTGGGCGCTGAGGTGGGCATAGCTTTCCAAGTCTGCCTTCCACTTGCCCTTGTCAATAGCAGAAAATTCTTCTTTGGCACTATGTTTTGACAGAGCAGTGGAGTTGCCTGGGGCTGTATAACTAACACCAGTGACCATAACATCGTTAGTGTTGTCATCAGCAACTTTAGTTGGACTTGGCGGTTTTATCAGCATGAATCATCGGATCAACTTCCATATGTTCAACTTCAGTTTCATGATCTTGCGGTGGCGGATCATCAAGAATAGCTTCAGTATTTGGATTAGAAGGTTCCGGGGTCCTTTCAGGTTCAGATGGATTGGAGTCATTAACCGGATTATTCAGTTTGGCCTTCTTGCTAGGTCTGGCCTTGGCTCTGAAAATAAGACGCAAGAAACATGTTAGTATAATGATCAAGCATAAGGTATGAAGGGTCAATTAAATGTGCTCACCCAGGAACAGTTTTGAGGGTTGGAATTTGTGTTCCTGTTGACTCGCCAGAGGAAGAATGGGAAGTTCCCTCATAATATGAATCAGACGGATTAAGAGGTTGTCGAAAATAACCCGCCTTAGGATGACATGTGTCAGAAGTATAAGAGACCTCTGGGCGGCGTTTACCAACCGGCGTGTTCGGTAAACCGGAAGAAGTTACCACATGGCCACTATGCTGGGTTGTGCATCGAGCTTCGTGCTGCTGTTTCTTCAAAAGAAAGTTTGGATCCAAGTGAGCTAGAGGGTGAGAAAATCTTACTTTCCGGTTTTCTTGTCGGGTTTTCTGTGTGGGCAGTGGTTCTGAGCCGGATGCGAGAATAATTACCTCTGCGTCACTTGCACGGCTGGCTTCTGCGTCGTCCTGATAACAATCATTGTCAATGAGGTGTATGAAAAAGGAGCCAAGTGAATCAAGTTCTACCTCTGACTCCAAATTATCATTGTCATCGTCAATGTTTAACTCGGCAGATTCGACGGTTTTCTTCTTGGCGGGCTTCTTGTGGACCTTGGTCTTGGGACGAGCTGTCTTGGCCGGTTTGTCTTGCGGTTTCCTTTTCTAGATTGGATCATCACCCTGTTAAAAGTTGAAAAGATCATAAGGGAGTATTAAAAATATGGATTAAGCAAGGACTTGGGCAATTCTTACAGCTGGCGGTTTATTTGAAGCGCAAAAAGGACTAAGCCCTGTTTTGCTGCACTTAGCCACCGGTATATCCAACATTTTCTTGACAGCTTCAGTAACTTCAGCGTCAGTCAGCTGAATATCAACGTGGCGTTGAGGATCTTTTACGTCCCATGTGTATTCACACATTAAACCGGGGCGACGACTTAAGGGTAAAATGCTCCAAGACACCCAGCAACGGACGAAATCAACGCCTGTTAAGCCGTTTGCCACAAAGGCTCTGAGCTTTGAAAGCTATGGGGCATACTTGGCCCGTTCCTTTGCGCCCGAAATCAACGCCTGCTAAGCCGGTGAGCACGATAACCCGACAGAGGATTTTCATCAGCTGGAGATGTATCTCGGCAATAGAACCAAGTTTGATTCCAGTCTTTGGGATGGCTAGGATGGTTAGCGTGAGGGAAGCTGACATCTTTTCTCTTTTGGATGGACACTCCGCCAAGTTCAGTATTGGGCCCGTCCACAAATTCTGTACTGCGGTTTAAGTAGTAGAAATCTCTGAACAGTTCGACTGTGGGCTCCTGTTGCAGGTAAGCTTCATAGAACACTTGAAAATTGCAAATATTGGATACGAAGTTCGGTCCAATATCTTGAGGGTGAAGTTGGAGGAAATGAAGCACATCACGGAAAATATTTGATCCGGGAGGGCTGAATCCTCGACTCAGATGGTCAACAAAAACGACCACTTCCCCTACCTTGGGTTCAGGAGGACATTCAGGACCAGGGACTCTCCAGTGGATAACTTCCTTTTTGGCTAAAGCGCCAGTAGCAACACACCCGTTCAGTTTTTCTTCTGTAACCTGGGATTGAACCCAGTTGCAGGAATAAAAGGTCTTGGCCATTTATTCGATAACCTGGAAGAAGATTTATGCCGGTTTAAAGATTCATGATTAATCCGCTAAAGGTTAAAAGGCAGAAAGTGTTGAAGCATGCAAAAGTGCTAAACCAGAGATTGACGTTATCAAGTTGAAGAGATGAGCAATTGGCGGTTTAAGAGGGGACTAATGGTACCTGTCGGGTTATTATTTTCTGAGTTAAATCGCCTACACAGATATTGAAAGTATAGATCTGAATTTGGAAAATGACTAAGTGATGAAAAACAGTTTTCACAGATGGATATCACAATTTCGGATCTACCGCATGTCAGAAAATGGAAATATATTCAGACCTAAATATTGGTACTTGAACAGTTTATGAAGTTCCAGATTGGATTTTCTACTTAAAAATCGATGTTCTGATGAGGAAAGAAGGACTATGGCTATTGCCGCACAGGGAAATATCAAGTTTGGATCAAGAGTTCATGTTACAGTGAAGAATAAGGGAAGAACAGTGCTGAACTTCCATGAGCTCGAACAAACCCTAATGGGATCTACGGAGAGGGAAGGAGGAAGAACTTACCGAGGCTGCTGGAGCGGCGGAGGCGCGCAAGTGAGATCTGGACCAATCAGGTTGATGCAGCGGCCAACGTTGAAGCAGAAGTGAAGCTTGACGGCGGCGGCTGAGCTCGAGCGCTACGGCATCGCAAGGAAGAAGACGAGACGAAGAGGCATGGGGGGTGGTCAAGTGAAAGGGACCCCCAGTCCTATTTATAAGGCGAATGGATAAGTGGAAAATGCGGGAATCGAGGAGGTCAAAAAACGGATCTGTAAACGTGCAGACGCCTCGATTTTCGGAGATTCATTAAAGATAAGGAGATACATTAAAAGATTTTGGCCTTGTGTAAAATTAATGGCAGGTGACATCACGGCGGGTTATCATGATTCCAGAAGATGACGTCATGACGAGTTATAAGTTTCACGAAGGTAATGAAGGAGGGATTTTTCTAAAGTGTTGAAGATTGATGTGAACAGGTTCAAATCAACCTGGGGCCTAATGTTGGGGATATAACTATTGAGTATAAACCGCCCAGGAGGGGCCGGATTATACTCATGATGATTTACTAGTATTGAAGCCCATGAAGACATAGAAGATGGCGACTTATGAAGGAGACTTAATAAAGAAGGCCCAAAGCCCAGAGGCGGGTTAGGGCCCATAGATGTAAACCACCATAGGTGTATGACTTGTATTGTAAGATAGGAAAGAGTAGATACCGAGCCGGACACGTTTATGAGCCGGCCGGGATTCTGTAAACCGCGGGGCGTCAACCTATGTATATAAAGGGACAACCCAGCGGTGGTTTAGGAACAAGAAACAACAGATCTAGAGCCAGGTTAACTATATTCGCTCCCTGGTCATCGAAACCCTAGCAATACCACCACAAACTGGATTAGGCCTTTACCTTCATCGCAAGGGGCCGAACCAGTATAACTCCGTGTGTCCTTTGTCCCATTTAACCCCTCTAAGTTAACTTCGTTGCGATGGCTCCACGACTAAGTCCTCACACTAGGACATCTGCCGTGACAATTCCACGACAAGTGCCGAGCTGGTCCCTTGAGTTTTAGTGGGAGGTATTTGATGGCATGGTGATCATCGCCGCGGGCCATATGAATATGGAGAAGAAAATCATCGATCCATACCGCGGGGTCTGTTGTCCCATCATATGATTTGATATTTACGGGTTTAAACCCTTCTGGGAATTCGTGCTCCATTACTTCGTCAGTGAAGGAAAGAGGGTGTGCGGCGCGTCTATCTCGGGCCACGTCGCGACGTAGCTCGGATGGAGTCCGTCTGCGGTTCTCGGCCCGGGCGTGATTATGCTTGTTGCGTCCGGCTAGATAGCCATTGTCGCGTGTCGGGGCACGCCCCCGTGATCCATAGATCGACCTGTTCTGACCTGCTCTAATGTCCAGGTCCTGCCGCATGTCATATGTATAAACCCGAGCAGTTATGTCTCTGCCTTTACGGCGGGGTAGTATGGGCTGGTGTTCGGCTTGGGTTGCCGCTTTGTCCCGGCCACGTGGTGGTCGGTCAGCCGCATTATGCGCTGACGGTACAGGCTCCAGCGCCTCGTCACAAATTGAGGTAACAATTTGCGCTTCGGATAACTTTTGGTCGGGCGCTCGAGGCCGTATTCCTCGGCTGCCAGGACATGAGTCCACCTATTGTTGAGCAGGTCTTGATCAGCTTGAAGGTTCTGCCGCTTCTTTTTCAGGCTCCTTGAAGTGGCTATTAGCCGGCGCTTAAAGCACTCCTGCTCGAGAGGTTCCTCAGGCACGATATAATCCTCGTTGCCGAGGCTCACCTCATCCTCGGAGAGCGGAAGATAATTACTGTCCTTCGAGTCTTCGTTTAGGGCATGTTCATCAGGGCTGACTCGCCAATCTTCCCGTTCGTCCTGTTCGGAAGTTGGCTCAATGGGGTCTTCATTGTCTTCGGCATCGTCCAGAGTATTGTTTTCTCCTGTACCGGTATTGCTGTCCTTTCCATGGCGTGACTTAAAGCAGCGCCGCTGTCGCCGGTGCTTTGGCTGTATCTCAGGAGGTTTATCCTTGACTGGGTCTTCTTTGCCATCACCGTTATTCTGTCTGGGTGTGTCCACCATGTACACGTCATACGAGGATGTGGCTGTCCAGCGTCTGGTAAACGGCGGGTTCCAGGCCTGCTCTTCTCCGGTATCGTCGTCCATACCGTTGATGTCTTCGGAGCCGTAATCGAGCATGTCAGTTAAGTCCTCGATAGTGGCTATGAAGTGGGAGGTGGGTGGGAAGCAAAATTCCCCGTCATCAACCCCCTGTTCAAACCGGATATAATTCGGCTATGAGCCCCCTGCTAAGGAGAGGGTTTTTAATGAGTTTAGCACATCGCCTAAAGGTGAGTGCCGGAATATGTCCGCGGCGCTGAATTTGACGACCGGCGCCTGATCGGGCTCGACGGACGCGGACGCGCGTGGTTCGAAACCTGTGGCCGGACACGAATCCGAGGTTCCGGTGACGCAGGTCCTGCTCGAGGCTGGGTCTGTGTGCGGCCCCAGCGCCGCTGAGTTTGCGGCTCCCGTGGCAGGGTTGAGCTTCCCGTCCTCGGACGGCGTAGTCTACTCTGGATCTAGGGCCGGAGCACTTACAGGTGCTATCTCCTGAGTATGGTCCGATGACAGATTTAGGTCCTGATCATCGCGGTGGCAGGGAGCGGCTGCCGTGGGCTCGAATCTATCGAAGATCAAGTCTCCGCGGGTATCAGCAACGTAGTTCAAGCTTCCAAACCCGACTTGATGGCCAGGGGCGTAGCTGTCGATCTGCTCTAGACGGCCAAGCGAGTTGGCCCGCAGTGCGAAGCCGCCGAATACAAAGATCTGGCCGGGGAGAAAAACTCCCCCCTAGACAGCATTGTTGTCGATGATTGACGGAGCCATCGAACCTCTTGAAGACGACGCAACAGAACTCTCAATGAAAGCACCAATGTCGTGTCAAAACCGGCGGATCTCGGGTAGGGGGTCCCAAACTGTGCGTCTAAGGTCGATGGTAACAGGAGGCAGGGGACACGATGTTTACCCAGGTTCAGGCCCTCTCTATGGAGGTAATGCCCTACTTCCTGCTTGATTGATCTTGATGAATATGAGTATTACAAGACTTGATCTACCACGAGATCGTAATGGCTAAAACCCTAGAAGTCTAGCCTGTATGATTATGATTATCCCTATGGACTAAACCCTCCGGTTTATATAGACACCAGAGAGGACTAGGGCTGTACAAAGTCGGTTACAGAGAAAGGAATCTTCATATCCGGATGCCAAGCTTGCCTTCCACGCTAAGGAGAGTCCCATCCGGACACGGGTGAGAGTCTTCGGTCTTGTATCTTCATAGCCCATCAGTCCGGCCCATGTCCAATAGGCCGGACGCCCGAGGACCCCTTAATCCAGGACTCCCTCATAGGCCCCACATGATAAAGAGAGAAAGTGATCTGGGGCGGTGCCAGGAGGATTCATTGACTGGTCAAAATGGATGGATACGGAGCTATACAATCTCGTAGTGACCGTATAATCACCTCATCACGTATACGTTGCAGCCTCGGCGCTTGTTTTCTAGGGTTTGCACTCTTCACACTCTCTCTCCAGTATATATATACACGCTGGAGCCTCAGCGCTTGTAGTTGCTCTCTTCAGACTCTCTCACCCTCTCCATATCTAAACAAGACTTCGTTGGCCTCTCTCGCTCCCCTCACCGCTGGTCAAAGAGCCGGCAGGATCCGTCCGCTGGGAAGGGAAGGAGCCTTAACGCTGTCGTCGTCGGCGAGGGAGGGAATCCACCACCGGTGCAGCTGTTCTCTTTCACCCAGCGGCGGCGCGGGAGGGCCTCCGACCCCTTCTTCCTCGCTGTCATACGTAGTGTGGGCTGAACGGCCTCCGGTCGCCCACCAAACCGCACCCCAAGAACCTTAAGGTATAATTTACTTATTCGACATGCATTGCTCTAGCAGCATGTGGGCATTTTCCGCTTCTGCACTCGAATCTAGGTGTTGAATGAAACAGGAAAGTAGTGGGGAAAATTGTATAGCATGAATCTAGGAAGTGGTTCAAAGAGGAAAGGAATGGGGGAAAGTAGTGGGGAAAGTTGTATAGCATGAATCTAGGATGTGGTTCAAAAAGGAAAGGAAGGGGGAAAGTTGTATAGCGTGAATCTAAGACGTGGTTGAAAGAGGAAAGGGATGGGGGAACGTAGTGGGGAAAGTTGTATAGCATGAATCTAGGACGTGGTTCAAAGAGGAAAGGAAGGGGGAAAATACTAGTATAGACTGGCTATCCAGCACCTACGTTGGTCAAAAAGGGAAAACAATGACAAACGCAGTACGCACATGTGTAACGAACTGATCTTTTTTGTTTCGGGGAACAAGGCTGTAGAGTTTGAGCATGACTAGATTTGTTGCGCTCACATAGTGAAAGGAGTCTAAAGATAACAAAACTGGGACTAACACAAATATGCTCCTTGGTTGTTTGTTCTTTGTTGCAAAAGACTATGCATCACTCCTTCATACATTGCACATGGTGCTGGTGCGTCCACTGTCCCGTGCAACTCTTTAGCTTTTCTTAATCTAAGGCCCTGTTTGGTTAAAAAGTCCCTAGTCCCTACCTGCTTGGTCCTAGGGACTAAACATGGACTAGAGGTTATTAAATGACATGCTAAAAGACCATGTTACCCCTAGTAATGAACTAATAGAGACAAGGTCCGATGCGGGGCAAGGGTAACTGTTGGAAAAGGTCCCCAAAAGACTCTCCCTCGGGGTCTTCTTTCTTTAGTCCCAATTGCCCACTTTTAGTCCCTAAAAGTCCCTCCTGTTTGGTTTAGATGGGACTCACGCGGAGTTTTTTTAGTCCCTGCACCAAAAAGTCCCTATAAATAGACACCCTCTAATAATGCCACTGGAAAATTGATGCAATGCCACAGTTAAAAGCAAATTACATGTTTAGCGAATTTTATTGTTAATATAATCTCTCTGTTAATATTAATCAATGCCACCATTTGAGAAATGCTACTGTCTTGCTTTCTTTCCCATTTAGATAAGTTAGATGCTTCTTTTTGTTGGCTTCTGTGTCATCCACCGATATTGACCACTAGTTGTTTCCGTTGCACCTCTGTGTAAACAGGGTTATCTACTTCACCTTGTTGCTATTGTGACCTTTTGTTGCAATGCACAAAACACTTTTGTTTTAAGAGTGTTTTGTGCAGTTCAACCAAAATGTCACACCGACAATGTTGCTTGATTGCTTGATCTTAGTGGAACTGCACAAAAGGAGATCTTACTTCCTATCCATGTTGGCAAATTTGGTTCAGATCTTCTTTTTGTGTTTGAATTCCACATCATGAGAGGTCAGTACTAGCTTTCTTTCACATGATTGTGCAGTGTGCTTTCATATGTTGTGCTACTTGTACGGTAATGTTGCTTGATTTTAGTGAACTACACAAATGGAGACAAGACTTCCAATCTGTATGTGCACCGTAATATCCCATTGAGGTAAGATAAGGATATTTCACAACTGTTGGACTGTATTTTGCCACTTTCATCAAAAAATTAATGTCGTTGTTTTGTGCTATACTTGTGCTTCCTAATTAACATGCCAAATCTTACATTGAAGGCGAAGCTTGTCTGTTATTGAACCAAGTGATGAAGGGGAAGAACAAGCGGAAGAAAAACAAAAATCAACTCCCGATGCTGTAATGAAGCACTGGAACTGTGATCACACAAGTAATGATATAGTTTTGCATCTTGATTTATTGCTATGGCTGGAACGAGCAATTGTTTTGCCACTGATTTGATGCCACTCTTAATGTAATATGTAATTATCTCTACTTGTGCAAATAGGGATCTTCTTTGAAGATACCATATATTTTGGTGGAACTGCACAAGAAGATGTTGGAAACATTAAACTAATCGCGGAGTATATAGTAAGCATGGTAACCACAGTAGATAACAACAGATGGTTCCAGAGAAGTGCTTTATCTGTATGCTCTACACAATAAGCCTCCTGACAAAGGTTGGTACTCGCCCACGGATTTCATCCATATGATTGAGCTTTGTCATCTCTATTGGTGTTGTGCTACTGTTTAGATACTGTCATGAGAAAGTGGTATTGTCCTTGAGAAGTGCTTCACTGTGTTGTTTTAAATATTTCCTTTCCTTTTTCGGAGCAAATAGAGATGCTAGCATTTAGTTGTCCTATTGTCTTTGCACAACAGGATCATCTTCCTCTGAAGAATAATACGGAGTACGTGAAGTGACTAGTTCCGATTATGACAGGATGAAGAAGCCCTGTCAATCTTCTCATTAGAAGGAGTAGTTGAAGGATGGTTACATTACTTCCCACAAGACCAAACTAACTTCAGCTCAGAAGGACTGACATATCTCCATCTTTTTGTTGTGATGTGCAGGTACAATGTTGTACTAGGATTCTTTCCGGTGAGTTCCATTTTTTTAAAGTGTGCTCTACATGGACCATATAGGTGCCTATTTAAACTGTCAATTCATAGTACAGTTTGCTTTATACTAATCACTTTTTTGTATTTGTGCAAACAGGGGTGCTCAGCTTGATTTCAATGGGAACTGCACAAAATTTTTATGAATACATCAAATCATTCATTTCCACCACAAGAAAGGAGGTGCCGATATGTTCAAGGCGTTGCAACATATAAGGGCACAATCATACAAGCTACGCGCGAATTTGGTTGATTTTTGTGGAACTGCACAAAAAGAACAGCTGGTTTATTTAGCACGAGGTGCCATGTCAATGTCCGAACTGATGGCAAACCCTGCCCATTCCACAATCGTAGGCATTTGATATTTTGGAATGGGAAAACCTTGTCAAAGTTTGCTCATTGATGCACAAAACAACAAGCATTTGACATTTTGGAATGGGACAACCTTGTCAATTTTTGCTCATTGATGTTAGCAAGAAGACATGCGTTTGATATTTTCGAATGGGACGCCCTTTGCTATCAGCAGCGTCGATCTATTTTTCTTTATTCTTTAGTTGTGAAGTAAATATTGGCACTGACATGTGAATCGCTGAGATGCATAATCATCGATTGTTTTGAATGTTCTCTATGAATTGCCAGGCCTGTGTGTTTATTGCAATGTGCAGGAACGCTAAAAAGATGCTCAAACTCTTTGTACTCCGGTCAAAGTAGAGATACTTTGACTGCAGACAAAACTTGTATGCAGACATAAAAGGACCGGAGGGAGTACATGTGAAACTGCTGCAAACGAGGTGATCACCTTGGGAATAATGCTAGTATGTTTTGTTTTGCATGTTCATCCAATGCTAGTGATACAAGAATTCGAACTAATCGAACTAAATTCATTCATGCTCCGCCGGATTTCATATAAAAATGGGTGCGCTGGAGGTATAATTAATTAACGGAAGCTACCCACCTGTGTCCGGCTGAGCCAAACAGAAGCTTCTTCTCCAGCGGACTGAGCTTCAGTGACTTAACTGAAGGTGCACTTGCATAACTGACATGTGGCCCAGATGCTTGCCGGGCCCACGTGTCAGTGAGCCAACTGCACAAGTAGAAGTAGCGTCCTTCTCCAACATAGCTCTCCGACTCCACGTCGCCGCCAAGAAGCTAATCGGCAGTCAATGGTCAACCCGCCTAGCTTGGCTTTAATCGGAGGGTAGCAGCGGTGGTCTTACTTGGACCCGAGCGGCGGCGACCTACCGTGTTCTACTCTTCCTCGTTTTCTGTGTGGCGCGGCCTCGTTGGCAGCGGGGCGGGGCCTCGACGGAGCCGACGATGTCCTCTGTCTCGTTGCCCGTGTTTACTATCCATCGCTACTAGTACTTTTTTTTCATTTTTAGTGTATTTATATGCCGTTATACAAATTTTGGTGCAATACCAATTATGAGGTTTATATCATTATGTCCATAACAGTGTGTCAAATGAAGGTGGATAAGGTTCAAGTGGAGGCAATATGTGGTGCATGTCAAAAGTATACTACTAATCCAAACTTGATCTAGTTTGGACTAGTAGTCCTTTCGATGTGCACCACATGTTGCCTCCACTTGAATCTAATCCGCCAGCACAAGCTATTTAATCATCATCATAGTCATTACCACCAATAGTATCTATTTAATCACCATAGTCATAGTGTAGCACATCATCATCTTCAAACTCATTCTAGCTAGCTAATCACCACCAACACTAGATGCGGTAGCTATCTAATCACCACCAACACTAGCTAATAAAAATCATCATAGTCATTACCACCAACACTAGCTATTTAATCATCATAGTCATAGTGTAGCACATCATCATCTTCAAACTCATTTCTAGCTAGCTAATCACTCCTGCTGCTCTCTCTCAGGTAAAATAACATAAAACATGTGTAGCTCTCCTCCTTCATCAAGTTGGAGCATGCAGATGAACCTGTCTCCTAATCGTGGGCTGCGCTTCTGATTGCTGCCCCCTAGTACTTCTCTGCGCTCCTCCATCACAAATTTGGTCCAGTCTTTCACTATTAAGACTTCCTCGCTCTTGGAAATCCTGAATACACTAAAGTGCATTGTAGGATATCTTGGCCGTAAGCTAACAATACTCATGGTACCATTAGTCTCGATCCCATGAGGCACAACATTCATCGGGAGTCCCTGTTGAAGAACATCGTATAGTAACATACTTAGCAATGAAGTTTAGCTTAAAAACTAATGTATGCAAAAGATGCACTGAGGACAAATAGTAAAAATCTTACCATCTTTCCTAAATAGATGTGACCATAGTTCATTACGAACACTATTGGTCGCACGTTTTCAGTACTAACATTTCTAAGTGCAGGAAGAAAATTTGTCTTGACAGTATCAAGATCCTCAAGCCATGAAACATAATGACTTAGCTCCTCGCAGTTTAGTTCAGCCCCGGGACAGTAGTAGGTCCTGTCTACCAAGTGCTGGACATGTTTGCTTGAACCGAAATAAGCTGACAATAGAAATTAGTTGTCAACTATTTTTGAATAAACAATATCAAAGACATAAATATGGTTGAGAAACTCACATAATGGTATAACTGGAGGCGTCGGCACATCGACCCAGATGTCGGTATTACCTTCAATATCATCTTCCGGACGAATATCAAAGGTGATAACCATATCAGGCTCAAATGCATAAGTCTTGCATAGTGCTCGCCAAGTTTTGCATCCAAAATAGGTGTAGTCGTCTGCGTTGTATAATTTTGCGTGGAAAATATAACCATGCTCGGTCTTCAAGTAAACTTTCTTTACCTCCATAGTACGACTGAAACCTATCTTATCCAAGACAAAAACTCTTGCATGGCAGGGATACGCTAGTAGAATAGTAAAAAAAATCAAATTATAAGTTGAAGCAGATGTCATGCTTAATTACGAAAAAAACTTGTCGTTGTGACTTACTGTATCCACTTCGAAGTTCACGTCCAGCTTGATGCCGAAGCGCCTATAATCATCTAGGAAGATTCTGTCGCACAGGCCGCGCTCGTCTTCGCAGTATTTGCAAATACCGAAATCCTTTTCGTTGCCAGACATTTCCTATGTTCATAGTTGAAACATTAATTGAAAATCGATCGAAGACAACTCCAGGATACTCAAAATATCTTATAGGACTCATATTGACATGAGCATTCAATAAGCAAAACCAAATCGTAAAATAAATAAGTATTCAAATTAGCATGCATTCAATAAGCAAAAGTAAAATCTCATGCGTCTGTACATCGCCGAATATTATCACTAATACATCCCGAATAGTATCATACATATAACATCACTAATACAACTAAAACCCTAGCGCACGACGGGTATCGGCACGGGCGGTGGACACCCAAAGAGAAGGAACCATCACAGGATCATAGCTCCAGTGAGATCCCTCGAGAACCTGCCAGGTATTCAAGAACGTGTGCTCCAACGCAAAAAAGTAGCGACGGACGTGCACATCCTCCTCACTGACACGGTGAGGCACCACCTCCGTGGGGTCCTTGAGCCTCTGGACCGTCACTGGCCAACGCGACCGCCACCAAAGAAGGTTCGGGTCAACGACAGGCTGGCTCCTCACCAACCTGCGCCCCCCGGTAGGTAGCGCCTCCCAGTACCACCCCGGCGGTGCCCAGTCCCGGACATGGCCCATCTGGTGACGCAGGTGTCCTCCGCCGACTCGAACGCGAGGATGCGGGATAGGCATCGTCGACGTCGATGCGCGAAAAATTGCTTTAACTACAAAATAACAACAAATGTGACATGTTCAACTAGTTCTATTAATTCAACTAGTTCTTACGATTAAATCTAGTCAATTAATTCTATACCTAAAAAATGAATAATGACATAAAAAAGGCCTATGCTTTGCAGGAACGTTGACTCCTTCCCGGTGTGGCAAATCCCGGGCACTCGATATGTCCTAGTTTGTAGCACAAGTCATGCCGAAATTCACAGAAAATTTCGGCATGACTTTTGCTAAAAAGTGGACAAATTGAGAACCTGAAATTTGCCGGAACGGAAATGAATCAACATTTCGGCAAAACATAAGCCACTCGGCTTCATTTCCTGGAAACAACAAAGCCACTTGGGCACAATCGAACCACTTCAATAATGGAATATGCAAATGAACATCAATGACATATATCATATAACAACAATATGCAAATGAAATTACTGTTTAGGCATTTTCATTAAAAAATTGCCCTAGCTAATTTCCTAAAAAAATTGCTCATCATTTTTCCTAAATGCTAAAAAATGCCTACTGCCCTAAACAAATCTAGGGTTCATATGAACACCTAGGGTTCATATGAACATCAACACAGCATCAACACATATATAAATTGCCCTAGCAGAGAGAGAGAGAGGATGGTAGGGGAGAGGAGAGGCGGAGCCTTACGGTGACTGCGGCGAGGGAGGGGCAGGCGGCGTCGAGGTCGGGGTCGGGGCTCGGGCGCGCGGCGGAGGGCGGCGTCGAGGTCGGGGTCGGGGGCGGCGTCGAGGTCGGGGTCGGGGGCGGCGTCGAGGTCGGGGTCGGGGGCGGCGTCGAATCCGGGGTCGGGGGCGGCATTGAGGCGGGAGAGCGACGGGAGAGCGCGCGGCGGCCGACGGGCGACGGCGGCGGCGACAGCGGAGGAGTTGCGATTTGGGGGAAGTGTCCGTTGGGAGAAACGAATCAAGCGGTTTAGTCAGAAGTAGCAGTAGCGCGTTCCGGGAAGTGCGCTATTGCTAACATAGCTACAGCGCGTTCCTGGATACGCGCTACTGCTATACCATTCTCTTTTTTTCCACTTTTTCATTTATTTTTCTTTACATTTTATTTTTTTCCTTTCACCTTTTTGTATTTCTTTCATTTTCATTTACTTTACTATTTGCTTTCCATTTAATTTTATTTACTTTAGCAGTAGCGCCTCTCAGCGTAAACGCGCTGCTACAAGGCAAACAGCGGTAGCGCGGTTCGGCAAAGATTGCTACAACTATGTGCAGCCTATCGGCTAAGCCGTGGGAATTTTAGTAGTAGCGCGTTTGTACTCGGGTGCGCTACTGCTATAACTGTATCTGTAGCGCCGTTTACAACACCGCGCTGCTGCTAATTAGCACCAGCGTGCGTTTTTAGCCCGCGCTACTGCTAATGTTCTGTGTATAAGGTTTTCCCTAGTAGTGCCAAGGGTTCAATCGCCAACAACTACCTTGGGACTAGGGCTCGAGAGGCACCTCCGTGGTGGCATGCAGATTTTTCTGAAGATCATAAATACACAAGATCAGGTGAGGACCAGAAGAAGACGACCCTCGGCGAGATCCTAGCCGAGGAAATCCACAAGACCCCCGGCAAGCGCCTTGCCGGGGACGATCGCAGCGCCGCGGCAAGACCCTTGCCGAGAGCATCAGCAGGCCACAGCCAGGCCCGCACCAGCCAAGACTCCACCACCATCCCCAAGCAGCTGCTAGCTCGACCAGCTGGGCAGGTACCTGCGTGGCGACGGGCGGCCTCTACACCAACTCAGCAAGCACCTGCGTGGTGGCATGCGACCCATCGTGAAGGCTCCACCACCGCGCCACCCCAGGAGCCAGCCAACGTGGCATCACAAGGCCTCGTGAGCTCGGGCGCGTGTCAAAGCCAGGCGAGGCGGCGACAGCTGGGACGTGCTTCCTTGCCATCCCCGGTAAAGCGAGAGGGATACGTCGGCAGCGCATTAAATGCGTTTGTTCGACGGTGCCAGAGGATAGACTCATCCACTGTACACCTTTCCCCCTCCTGTGTACCACTGTGGCAACCCCTTTTGCCTATAAAAGGAGGCCTGAGGTGTCCAGGAGGAGGATTCGGATCTTTTGGGCAAGTTACACCCCGCAGCTAGCTCAAGAACACAAGAACACTCTAATACATCCACCAAAGCAGGACTAGGGTATTACGCACCTTCGCGGCCCGAACCTGGGTAAACGATCCATGTGCTTCCTGTCAGACCTGCTCTTTGCACAACCTCGCGCCCGCCAACCGTAGAAGGGATCCCAGTGATTCCATAGGTGTCGTTTCCACCGCCATCTATGGCGCCCCAGGTAGGGGGGCGCAGTTGTGAAAATCCGTCTGCAGTTAGCCTAGCAGTTCTTCATCGTCATGGCTCCCAAGAAGAAGGCGGGCACGGCGCTTGGTTTGTCGGGGGCCGGACGGCCCGTACCGGTCCGGGCGAATAGCGGGCCAGTCTGGGACAGGACCCGAGGCGTGGCCCGTGAGCACCAACATCGCTCTGGCGGTCAAAGCCTGGCGAGCGGTGTCGTTCGTGATCCGACGGGCCGCACGCCGCAAAATCCAGAGATGGAGCTGGGCCCCCAGCAGGCGACGCGGGGCCCTCCGGGGGCGTCGCTGTGCCACCCACGGGCGGCGCACGACCTCCAAGATGCCCACCCCGGCGCCCACAGCACGCTCTTCCCAGGTTGTGCGCGACGAGCAGCGTCACCACGCCGGTGACCCTGGACACCGCCGTGGGAAGAGTCATGTGCATCATTTGCGGGACGAAGGAGGCCAGCATGCCCGCCGAAGTGCTGGCGAAAATGGCACACAGCCACCGGGCCGTGACACAGCTCCTTCTAACATGGTTAGAAGTCGAAGCGCGCCACGGTCCACGCAGCTTTCGCCGCCACCTACGCCAACAGAAGCTTTGGCGCGCGCAGCTGCTCCTCGACTTCCCTCCTGCTGCGGAGAAGCTCGACGAGTGGAGAGCCACTATCCGGAGCCTCGTCGTAGTCTCCAACAAAGATGAGCCACGGCCAGCGGGGCCCTCAGGCCGGCACTCCGTCGAGCCACCACACTCTAGTGGTGGAGGGGCCGGAGGCGCTGCGGCCACGGTGCACTCTCCTCCTCCACGCCAGCCGCCGCGGGTGTCGATCCGTCGCGATGACGCTTGTGATAATATTTCCATAGCGTCGCCCGATCCACGGACCCACCCCGACCAGCGCCAAGTTCTTCGGGAGCGAGCCCATGAAGATGCTCGGACCACCATCGAGCGCCGGCGCGATACACGCCACCAATCAGATAGGCGGGCAGGGCCCGCTATGGACCACCCAGCACCGGGAGGCTCCGACGGCCTACCTTACGAGGTGGGTTGCCCAGCCTTTACCCGTGAGCTGTGGCAGTTCCAGTGGCCGTCCCACCGCACATTCAAGCCCGACGTCGGCGAGAAGTACAACGGCAGGACCCACCCGTCGGAGTTCCTCAGCATCTACACCATCGCGATGCAAGCCGCTGGAGCTCGTGACGACAAGGTGCTTGCCAATTACTTCCCGTTGGACCTGAAGCCCAATGTCATGTCTTGGTTGATGCACTTGCCGAAGGATTCCATTTCTTCTTGGTCGGATCTGTGTCATGAGTTTGTTGGTGCCTTCACTGGGGGCCACCAAGCTCATGGCTAGGCGAGTGATTTGCATATCATTCCCCAGAAGGAAGGTGAAAACCTGCACAAGTACATACAGAGGTTCAGCCGGGTGCAATACAACATCCCAGATGTTCATCCTGTCGCCGTGATCAGCGCGTTCCATCAGAATGTGCGCAACCGCGAGATGCGTGAAGAGCTGGTGATGAACAAGTTCAAGGATGCGGCCGAACTCTATGTTCTAGCCGATAGATGCGCTCGGGCTGAAGAGGGGAGGAAGTACCCCGGCGAGGACGTCGGCGTGGAAACCGACTCTACCAACGAAGACACCGCCGCCCTGACAAAGAAGGGTCGGTGTCGCAAAAGGAAACGCAAGGGCAAGGTCGTGCTTGCCATCGAGGGATCTGACGACACCGGCGCTGCCAAGAAGGCCAAGGCAGACAACCCCAGCAAGGAGATTGCCGGGTGCGCTGCTTGCCGGGCCTTGGCGGCTGTCGACAAGCCAGGAGGCTCCGACAAGCAATACTGCAAGATCCACCGCACCAAGGGCCATGACCTCCAGAACTGCCGACAAGTCGAGCTGCTTGCAGAGAAGCAGAAAGCCGAGTATGAGAGGCAGGACAAGGCAAAGGGTCAGGATGGTGCGGAAGGATCCGGCAAGAAGCGTGGCGGCCAAGGAGGCCGCCGCGGCAAGGATAACCAGCAAGAGAGGCCCGCTCGGGGCCGCAACAAGAAGCAGGAAGACGACGATCATGACGAGGATGACGAGTCCGGCGAGCATGAGTTTCAGAAGGCTACAGAGGTCATGTGTGTCGATGGTGGCGCCTCGTTGCATACTTCCCACCGCCAGCTCAAGCAGTGGGCGCGTGAGATTACAGCAGCAGAGCCATCGTTCGACGCTCAGAGGCTGCTGAAGTGGTCCAGCATGCCCATCATCTTTGACTCCAAGGACCACCCTGATCGCACAACTGCGGTCGGGTGTTTGCCGTTGTTGGTCTCGCCAACGATACGCAACCTCAAGGTGAACAAGATGCTGGTTGACGGCGAGGCCGGTCTGAACCTGAACTCACCCATTGTGATCAAAAGGCTGCAAATTCCTGATGGAGACCTCGAGGAGATGGGCACGTTTCAAGGGGTCAACCCGGGAAGGAGCCAGCCGAAGCGAAAGGTCATGTTGCCTGTGACGTTTGGAGGCGAGTTGAACTACAGGACGGAGAGGATTGTCTTCGATGTAGCCGAGATCCCTTTGCCCTACAACGGGATCCTCGGCCGCCCGGCACTAGACAAGTTCATGGCAGCGTCGCATTACACCTACAACATGTTGAAGATGCCTGGCCGATGACCATCATCACCGTCCCCTGCGATAAGAAGGACGCGCTGATCTGCGCCGACCTACTCTATCGGGAAGCTGTTGCAGCAGCTGCTGCTAAGGCACTTGCTCCTGCCGTTGAAGCCCCAGGAGGGAAGAAGAAGACCGGCAGGACCTCCCGCGCCCACTCCGGCAAGCACACCTCTTTGGAGTGTTGCACTACCGTCGAGGACCTGCCAGAGAGCTCCACCGGCAAGAGCAAGAAATCCAGAGCTGCACCGCCAGAGACCAAGAAGGTGTCCGTCAAGGAGGATGGCACGGGAGGGGCTTTCACCATAAGCTCCACCCTCGACAGCAAATAGGAAAGCGCGCTCGTCACTTTCCTGCGGGTGAATGTCGACGTGTTTGCATGGCAAGCATCCGACAACCCCGGCGTTCCCAGGGAAGTGATTGAGCACCATCTTGCTATCTGCCCCCATGCGCGACCCGTCAAGCAGAAGGTCAGGAAGCAAGCTTTGGAACGGCAGGAGTTCATCACAGAGGAGATCAGGAAGTTGGAAGCAGCAGGCTTGGTGAGGGGAGTGCTCCATCCGACGTTGTTGGCCAATCCGGTGGTGGTGCGCAAGGCAAACGGGAAGTGGAGGCTGTCTATTGACTACACAGATATCAATAAGGCTTGTCCTAAGGACCCCTTCCCATTGCCGTGCATCGACCAGATTGTTGACTCCACGGCCGGGTGTGATCTGGTATCATTCCTCAACGCCTCCTCGGGCTACCATCAAATCTTCATGACAAAAGAGGACGAAGAGAAGACATCATTCATCACCCCATGTGGTACGTATTGCTTTTTACGGAAGCCTTTCGGGTTGAAGAGTGCTGGCTCAACGTTTGCAAGAGCAGTCCAAATTGGTTTTGAGCCCCAGCTACATAGAAATATGGAAGCATATATGGATGACATAGTGGTCAAAACCAAGGACAAGGCAACACTTGTACATGACTTAGAAGAGACGTTTGCAAACTTGCGCAAGATCAACCTCAAGTTGAACCTTGAGAAGTGTGTCTTCGGAGTTCCGTCCGGCAAGCTTCTCCGGTTCTTTGTGTCATAGCGTGGGATCGAGGCGAACACAGACAAGATCAAGGCTAGCGAGCATATTGAGGCGCCCAAGCGGATCAATGATGTGCGTCGGCTCACCGGCTGCGTTGCCGCCATGAGCCGATTCATCTCCAAGTCTGCTGAGCATGCCCTTCCCTTCTTCAAAATCTTGAAAAAGGCAGGCCCAATGGAGTGGACCCCGGAGGCCGAAGCGGCACTGCAGGATCTGAAGAGATACCTCTCCTCTACAATAGTACTAGTTGCGCCTAAACCCCAAGAGCCGTTGCTGCTGTATCTGGCGGCGACGAATCAAGTGGTCAGCGCCGCGCTAGTGGCACAGAGGGAGGTTGACGAAGAGGCAGTGGCAATGGCAGGACTGGCAGATGGCGGGCCAGAGATTCCCCCGGAAGGGCCTGGTGCCGGCAAGGCAAGGCCCCCGGCAGAGTCAGACGCCATCGGGTCAGGGCCCGTGCGGCCAAATGAAGTGGTGTAGAAGAAGAAGATGATGCAGCACCCGGTTTACTTTGTCAGCTCCCTCTTGCAGGGGGCCAGGTCAAGGTACTCTGGTGTGCAAAAATTGCTCTTCGGCCTCCTTATGGCCTCGACGAAGCTGCGTCATTACTTCCAAGCCCACGAGATCACTATCGTCACCCGCCTCCCGTTGCAACGGATATTGCATAACCCAGACGCAACCGGGAGGATTGTGGAGTGGGCCTTGGAGCTGTCGAGCTTTGGTTTGAAGTTTGAAAGTACTTCGACGATCCAGAGCAGAGTCCTGGCGGAGTTCGTTGCGGAATGGACCTCAACGCCCGACGAAGAGATCTAGGAGACCACTCTCCCGGCAAGGAAGCAATCGACTGGATCATGTACTTTGACAGGGCTTTCTCGCTGCAAGGCGCAGGTGCTGGTGTGCTGCTCGTCGCATCCACCGGAGAGAACCTCAAGTATGTGATCCAGATGCACTTCCCCAGGGAGATGTCCACAAACAACACTTCCGAATATGAGGGGTTGCTTGCCGGTCTCAGGATCGTAGCAGACCTCGGGGTTAAAAATCTCATCGTCAAGGGTGATTCGCAGCTTGTCGTCAGACAAGTCAACAAAGATTATCAGAGCCCGTTGATGGAGGCCTACGTAGATGAGGTGAGGAAGCTGGAGGAGCGCTTTGACGGTATACAAGCGGAGCACGTTCCCCGAGTGGAGAACGACATCGCCGATAACCTGTCATAGCGCGCTGCATTCAAGCTACCTGTGGAACCAGGTACTTTTTTGCTTCGGTTAATTCAACCATCTGTCGAACCCAGCAGAACAAACGGAGGAAATCAGGCCCCGGCAAGTACTTTCCCGTTGAGCCCCGGGGGGCCGCCGGCAAGGGTGTTGCCGTGGATTCTAAGCCTGTCGAGGAGCGACTGACTCCGGCAGGCCGTCAAGCCCTGGCCGTAGAGACGGCCGCTCCCATGGTAGAAGAAATGCCTTTGGTCCTTGCCGTCGAGCCCCAGGCTCCGGCATGGGCACAGCATACCGTCTGATTCCTCCAAACAGGGGAGCTTCCTGAGGAGCAGGAAGAAGCGGAGAAAGTAGCCCGTCGGTCTGCTATGTATCAGTTCGTCGATGACGTCCTGTACAGGAAGAGACCAAACGGTGTGAAATTTAAGTGAATTCCGTGGGAGGAAGGGCTGGAGCTGTTGGCAGAGATACACGGAGGCATATGTGGCTCCCACATAGGGTCGAGGGTCCTTGCCGGCAAGGCGTTCCGGCAGGGTTTCTTCTGGCCCACTGCCCTCCAGGATGCAACCACACTAGTAACCAAGTGCGAAGCGTGTCAGTTCCATTCGAAGAAGCTTCATCAACCAGCTCAAGCCCTTCAAACAATTCCTCTTTCCTGGCCATTCTTGTTCTGGGGGCTCGACATCTTGGGCCCTTTCCCCCGCGCTGTCGGGGGCTTTGAGTACTTGTACATTGCGATCGACAAGTTCACAAAGTGGCTGGAGGTGGAAGCAGTGAGGAAGGTGATAGCACAGTCAGCCGTCAAGTTCTTCAAGGGGCTAGTTTGCCATTTTGGTGTGCCAAACAGAGTCATCACCGACAACGGCACGCAGTTCACAAGCCACACCTTCATGCAATACATCCAAGACCTTGGCAGCAAGGTCGGTCTCGCTTCCGTGGCACATCCACGGAGCAACGGCCAGGCGGAGAGGGCAAATGCTGAAGTGTTGCGAGGCCTGAGGACAAAGACTTTCGACAGGCTGCACAAGAGTGGAAGGCGCTAGATTGATGAGTTGCCGGTGGTTCTTTGGTCAATCAGAACGACGCCAAGTCGAGCCACCGGCCACACACCCTTTGCCCTGGTATACGGGGCAGAAGCAGTTCTCCCCACGGAACTCACATACCGGTCACGTCGAGTGCTTGCTTATGACGAGCTTGAGCAAGAGCAATTGCGGCAAGATGACACGACGCTCCTTGAGGAAGATCGTCTTCGGGCGACTGTGAGAGGAGCACGCTACCAGCAAGCCTTGCGCCGCTACCATAGCCGCAAGGTTCATGCCCGAAGCTTTGAGGAAGGCGACCTTGTTCTTCGGCGCGTTCAGTCGGCCAAGAATTCCAACAAGTTGATGCCGAAGTGGGAAGGCCCTTATCGGGTAATACGAGTCACGAGGCCTGGCGTAGTCCACCTGGAGACCGAAGATGCTATTCAAGTGAGCAACTCCTGGAACATTGAACATCTTCGCAAGTTTTACCCATAAGGCGCGGTTGCCGGGCCCCCCGGCAAACCACCTTTTGTACAAGCCTTGCCGGCAAGGCATGTAACCCTCTGTACAAAGCTAGGCGCAGATCCTGTGCATAAATAAATGAAGCGCTGGCGCCCTAAGTTTTAGCATGCATGCTAGGTTAAGTCTCTCCCTCAGTTAGGGTTGATAGTGCTTAGCGGCAACAAACCCCTAGCCTAGAGGTCGAGTATGCGTCTTTCTGTCCTCTTTGGTTCGCAGGGCATGTGGACACTTCTGCTGAGCCGCTTGGGAGAAAGAGAACGAACCGGCGCTCCGGCCCCGGCAAGCCAAGACTGCCGGGGGCTGAAGACACAAGGATCCAACCACGGCAAGCCAAGGTTGCCGGGGGCTACGGATTCAGATAAGTCCTTCATCCCCAATTGTACATTTCCGTATGGAACTGGGACATGTGAAACCTCGTTTGTATTCTTAAGCCACTGTGCTCCCCTTTTCTGTACCAAGAGCTATGCCCTGGGTCGGAACTTGGTCGTAGTCGCGGTGGCAAGGAAATGAACGAAGGGCCTAACTCTACTTTGCCCCTGCCTCCGCCAAGAGCGTGAGAATGGTCGACTGAAGTAGGGGGACGGCAAGGCCTGTTGCCGGGCGACAATGTTTATCTTAAAAATAAGAAGGATTCATTCCCTGGCATGGGCCTCGCTCATGCACAAAGAACCCGGCAAGCACCCTTTTTCATTAAAAACACCCCATACAGGTACAGTTCATACGGAATTAAAAACATGAGCAAGGGGATTACAAATCTTCAAATTAACAAGTGCCTGTAGACTTACAAACTAAAAAGAGATAAGGTGCCCGTAATCCCTTTCTTGTCCCTCTCCTCAGAAGGTGGAACAAGACAGCAGGATGGCAAAAAGAGTTCCTAGGCGAGGTGCGAGGAGCAGAAGGCACCAAGAGAGCATCCCGGTGCCGGGAGAGAAGCTGGAAGATGAGGCAGCGGGCCGGCAATATGGGACGAAGGCGTTGGTGCCCGCGTCTCCGACTTGACGGCCGCCACCCATCTTCTTCGCCTTCTCCGGCCCTCCTACGCCAGCCGCCCAAGGAGACGACAGGGATCGCGCCGATGGAGAGATTGACAAGGAAGGCCCTCGGCAGGGCGCGTGGCCGAGGGAGGGGCGACGCGGTTAGTCGGAGTCGGAGTCGGTATCCCGCCGCTCGACTCCATCGTCGTCGCTATCACTGTCCTCCTCGTCACTCCCGCTTGAGGAGGAATCTTCATTGTCGGAGGAGCTCTCCACGCAGCACTTTAGGCGAGTTCCAAGATCTCCAAAGACCTTAACGAAGAGCAGGCCGCCCTCCATTAACTTGAAGTAGAGGACGAGCCCTGCCGTCAGGCTGTGGACGCGAGCAAACGTCTTCCATCCGCGACGAAGGTACATGACGTGAGGAGCGGGGAAGTCGACGTCGACCCGCGTGCCGCCGTTCCCGCAGCCCCTCATGTGCAACCTGAGGGTCTGGGGCGGATCGAGCTCCATCTCCCGAGCAAATGGGGTCGGGAGACGAAGACGACGACGCGGTGGCCGGCGCAGCCTGATGAAGAACTCGCGGGGCTGGTCCCCGACGTGCCCCTCCATCGCGGGAGGCATCGCTGGCGGAGGCGCGGCCATTGCGCCGCCTCGCCCCCTCTTCCCTGAGCGCCACGGCGACCTCGGCCTCGCCCCTCCCCCTTCCTCCCGTAGCCGGCTCCGCCGCTGCGGGCTCTTGGGAAGGAGGAACGCGCTGTCGAACGACGACCCTCGCCGCCACCGTCGAAGGGCCTGCACCCCCTCTCGCCATAGCGGGTGGAAGAAAGGAGCGGAAGTGGAAGAGGATGGATGCTGAGAGACTGTGGGATGACATCCCCCTCCCCCTCCTTATAAAGGGGCGGGGTCGAGGCTCGGCCGCCCCACTCGACCAATCCAGCCATCGGAGGCGCAGGGAATCAGGACCGACCCGCTGCCCCAATCAGCGACGGCCCGGTTTCCCGCCTCCACCGCCTGCCACCTGCATGGGGGACGCGTGGCGAGCGAGTAGGATTGAGGGGACGGGTGAGGCGACCGTTGCCCACCCCGTGATCGTGGGGCGCGGGCGCCTTGAAGACCGCGACCCGAGTCCACTCAGTAAATAAGCCACGCCTCTGCGCCTCCCTCTTTTTTATGGGGAAGGCGCGAGCCGCCTCTTTACGACGATGTGACGCATGCATGCGGGAACCGCCCCACGCATGACCCCCACGTCACACACGACCCTCCACGTCGCGCGTTCAACGTGGGTCGTGGGGAAGCGCAGCGGACGTAATAGTTACTACGGTAAAAATCCGCCCACCTGCCCGCGCACCGTTCTGGGCCTGGCCCAATAACGCGTCGCGCTTATGTGTGGCCCAGACCCAGGGGCTCCTGTCGGTGTACAAAAGTAGGGGCTCTCCTTTTGACCCCTTTACTTGTGCACGGGCAGTCAGAGCCGCGCGCCACGACCACACTTAGCAGGGCAGAGGAGGGAAGCCGGAGAGAAGCCAAAAGCACAATACAACCAAGGCAACGCCAAGACCAAAAACACAAAGAGCAAGAGGGCGAGGTAGACCCCCCCCCCCAGCAAGACCCTTGCCGGGGCGGCCTCCGAAGCCCCGTCAAGCGTCTTGCCGGGGCAACTTGCCTAACGCCAGTGGATTGTGCCTTCCTTGAGCCCAAGGGTTCCACCGCCAACAACTACCTTGGGACTAGGGCTCGAGAGGCACCTCCGTGGTGGCATGCAGACCTTTGTGTAAATCATAAATACATGAGATCAGGTGAGGACCAGAAGACGACGACCCTCAGCAGGATCCTAGCCGAGGAATCCACAAGACCCCCGGCAAGCGCCTTGCCGGGGACGACCGCAGCGCCGCGGCAAGACCCTTGCCGGGTCCCCGGCAAGACCCTTGCCGAGGGCATCAGTAGGGCCACAGCCAGGCCCGCACCAGCCAAGACTCCACCACCGTCCCCTGGCAGCTGCTAGCTCGACCAGCTGGGCAGGCACCTGCGTGGCGACGGGCGGCCTCTACACCGACTCAGCAAGCACCTGCGTGGTGGCATGCGACCCTTCGTGAAGGCTCCACCATCGCGCCAGCCTAGCAGCCAGCCAACGTGGCGCCGCAAGGCCTCGTCAGCTCGGGCGTGTGTCAAAGCCCGGCGAGGCGGCGACAGCTGGGACGTGCTTCCTTGCCGTCCCCGATAAAGCAAGAGGGACACGTCGGCAGCGCATGAAATGCGTTTGTCCGACGGTGCCAGAGGATAGACTCATCCACTATACACCTTTCCACGTCCTGTGTGCCTCTGTGGCGACCCCGTTTGCCTACAAAAGGAGGCCCGAGGCGTCCAGGAGGAGGATTCGGATCTTTTGGGCAAGTTACACCCCGCAGCTAGCTCAAGAACACAAGAACACTCTAATACATCCACCAAAGCAGGGTATTACGCACCTTCGCGGCCCGAACCTGGGTAAACGATCTGTGTGCTTCCTGTCAGACACGCTCTTTGCACAACCTCGCGCCCGCCAACCGTAGAAGGGATCCCAGTGATTCCATAGGTGTCGTTTCCACCGACACTTATGGAAATCTGTTCAGTAAAACCATTGTACTGTACCCCGTAATAAAAAATTACTCTACTATTGCACTAGCCACTGATTAGTGTATTTGTACTATTCGAATGGTGTTGCATTAGCGTATGGACATATATAAAGTTTGGCAAGCTTTTCCAGATATGTGCTCAAGAAAACTACTACCTATTTTTCCAAATACTAGATGTTTGGGTACTTTAAATTGAACTGCGAAAACATCTTATATTAAAGAACACAGGGTGTAGAGTTGACTCGAATTATCCCGGTAAAGCTAGTCACACCTTTGTTAAAATTAATGTTCATTACATTATTGGAGGAGATCTGTACGTTTGTCTCTAATGCCGGTCGATTACATATCTGACATCATGATGTAATGTTAAGTCATTTCTTTTTGTACAGTGTCACTGAATTGTCAATGCAGTGATGGCATTTTATTTTAGTTGAACTGGACAAAATATGCTTAAAAGAAGAGGAAAGGTTAGAAATGGTTCAGTTTTTAAGAAAATACTATGTATGCCTTCCTGACATCATCCGTTGTTTCCTTATTTATTCCTTCAAACAGGTGGTTAGAAACAGTCTTGCTACCTTTTCCCATTAAGAAATTGGAATGCTTATATTTGCGAGTCTATGCTTCAACTAGTGCCACTTTTATAGTAATCCCACTTTCAATATCTATGCAGACAAAGATGCTCGATTTTAGTGGAACTGCACAAAAAGTCCAAATGGTTCAACATTAGGAGCATGTTTTCTTCCAAACCTTTATATCCAATTGGTGGCACTATGAGCTGTTCATTACGAAGGTACATGGGTTGCTACTCTTTTTGTACTATCATTAGATAGTAATATTAGTGGTTGGCATGTGAATTTATTGGCAGGGTGGACCTACATTGGAGGTGCATGACATGATTCAGTGATTGGATGCTCAATTTCGGTTGTATCGATTTCACCTCTTCCATCACTGCGAACATGGATATCCTTGGTCTAATGAAGAATAGGCGCTATATTTCTGCTCTGAACCAGCAAATCAATTAAGTACGAAATTGTCTAGGGCAAAACATGACAGTATCAAATTGTCCAGTGCAAAACATGACAGATGCTAAGCGGAAGAGGCGTATTTAAACCAAAAATACAAGGTGGGGCATATGTTTACTAGCTACTTGATATCTGTGCAGACAGATGTCTGCCCGTTGCTATTTGGCAAACAAACAAAGGGACCGCAATTATGGTTGAACTGCACAAGAGAATAGTATAGTCACTGCATGCAGTGCCATTTGGAAATAGACACGGAAAGATTGGATAGTCACTTCATGGACTGCACAAAAGTAGTACTGTACTATTTATTGGCCAACACTAGGTGCTTCATTGCTTTGGTCTGATTATACAATGGGCACCATTTTGCCTAAGTTAAAGTTTGTATTCTGAAAATAGTCTCGCCGTGTGATCGAGAGAAGACCAAATCATATTGTAGTGGATGTTCCTCCATCATGTGTGGTTCATTCTCATGGTTCCAGCTGTTGGTGAAACCACTTACGTTTGCAAGAGGAATTGTAGACTTCACAAACAATTTTGTCTTTCACTCTGTACTGAATGTTGGCCAAGAGAAGCATCCATGTTAGTAGGAAGAACAGATGTTTTTTCTAGATCTTTGCTTTTGGAGCTACATATTTGTATATGATCTGTGAATTATTGAGATACATTAACATGTTGATCTTATGTAGGTTGTGAATTTGGACTACTAATGTGAACATATTACAATGCCAGGCTGTGAGTCTCGTGTGAACATTTCGAATGGATCGGCTCTTACTACTGTGCACAACATGATCCTTATTTCTGTGTTTTCAGTGTTTACAAGTTACTAACAGTTCCTTATTTCTGTTTGCTCAGTGTTTACAAGTTACTGATCGATCACTACCTAGCCTACTAATGCGCTCCTGGCAATTTTAATTGCGACGCAATATCCGAAGTGGCAGTTTTTTGAATAAAAATGCCTACCTCTGAAGAAACTGACATGTTGTTCTGAAGAAAATGCCATGCAGATCTGAAGAAACTACCAGCAAAAACGTTCGCAAATGCCTTATCTCCATGTGAACGTTCATCCTCTATTGCGATCCTACACATACACTATCCGACCGACTCGATCCTACGCGAATAACCAGCGGATCACGCACGTACATCATCTGGATGAATCGAGCGCACTTGTTTGACCGTCATTCCGACGTGCGACCCAGCACGGACGGGACGCACCACTGACGGGACGGGACGACACAGTCATAATTTCAGTTTTTCTACTTTTCCACGGCAAGCTGGCACGCTAAGCCATGCCTGCTTATGCATTGAATTTCGATGACCGCGATGACTGTCGTGTTTCCCGCGACATGCTGGTTCACCTACCTTTCGCCTATAATTACTGGTTCCCGGTGTTCTCCGGTGGCACCCTCACCCAACTCGCCCTATCCTCATAAGCCGCCACCGGCCCAACATCGCTCGCCACATATCATCGCTCTTGCCACGTCCGTCATGCCCCCTCCCATGCGCAATAGGCGACGCCGGAGGCGGTCACCGCCGGATATAGTGTTCATTTTTTCACCGGAAGGCAGACGGAGGGAGGAGGCATTTTATTGGTCTTTAGATTGCAATGCGGAGTATGAGGACTTGTTGGAGCATGACCACCTGGCGGAGGAGCAGCGTATCACCGATTTGTGCCGCCAGCGGGGCATGGAGCTGCAACACACCGACGCTCTGAGTCGCGAGCAGAGCTCCCGCAACTGGGCCGACTACATGGTGGCCGGCGCTCGGCAAATATTCCTGGAGGCTGTCAGGCACGCACGCGTTCGCGACACCGAATTTTACTACCAGTTCGTCAAGTGGGTTTCCCGCTTAGAAGCCAAAGTTTCGGTGGACCACGCCGGCATGGAAAGAGCCAACGCGCGCGAGCAACATGCCCTATCGCACCTCTGGCAAGTCAGAGGCGAGGCGGAGGACGTCGGTGCCGGCATTTAGCGTGTACCGCAAATGGCGGCCGGCATCGTCTAGTACTCGAGTATTAGTGGGAGTAGATAGTTAACTTGGCTATGATGGTTGTCAACGTGGAAGTTCAGTACTCCATATCTAGATCAGACCTATTACTTTGCTCTGAATGTTGAACTTTCCGTTTGAATGTATGGAATGGGCTGTTAATTTTTTTAATGGGTTGTATTTGTGCACCACGGGTTTAGAGGCTGACTTGTGGGCCTACCAGGTTGACCCGTACACAATCAGGAGATGATTGTATGTGGAGAGGATGACAGCAGGGACCCACCAAGGTCATGGCAGTACGCAAGCAAGTGCCTCCCTATTTCAAGCCAAAAATATGGTTCCTCCTAATGGATTTCTGACATCTGGGTCCCATGCCATTGTCAACATAGTCAATAAAAACGAGAGAATTGCACAACGAGCGGCTGACACCAGGGACCCAGCAGCTCGCCCAGTTATTTTTGTTTTTGAGACGGAAGAAGGGTGTCAACTGGGCTGTGCGGGGCACTCTGGCCTGTCTTGACAGCCTTTTCTTTTATGTTTACCACAAGACCAGCCTAGTAGTTTTTTTTTCTTTCTGAAAATAGCTAGGCTAGTTTTTTTGTGCTTTGTCAAGTAGGTCGCTTTGTTAGACTTGTTAGGCTGCAAATCTTTCAAGACGATGAGAGCTTCATTCGGCTAGCCTAGAAAATGGGCTATCAATAATGAGAAATGGGTTGTACATTTTTAGAACACATCAAACCGGCAATTAGTTTCAAATTTCTTTTTTTCATTTCGAGATTTTAAATTCCATTGATTTTTATGCGTGGAAAATTTGTTGGATTTTATATTGATATAAATTTATTTTTGAAATTAGTTTCAATATGACTCGAAATTTCAGGATTAAAAACAGTTTGGACTGCATAGAAATATGCAAAATTTCGTATAATTTTTTAACCGTGGCCACAATATGGGCTGTAATGCTAACAAAAAGAATATGGGCTCCAAAAAAACCTTAAGAATTAGCAAATGGGTTGTAAATTATTAGAAATAATGGCAGATGGGCTGTATGTTGTTTTCCACAGATTTGAGGCTGACTTGTGCGCCTACTATAGGTTCACGCGTACGCTTTCCTAAAAAAAAGTTTGACGCACACGCAACACCGTGTCAACTTAGTCAACACACGAGAGCAGTAACTGTTGGATGTCCATCCAATGGCCGTCGTGCTTCTTCAATCTCTGCTCTTCCTGCTCCAGCTGCTCAAACAAGTGCCGGCTAGACTGCCTGCTCCCTCCTACCGTGGCCGGCTGTGCTGCCGCACAGGCCACACCACCCCACCCTACTCCCATCGCTGGTCTGGCCATCCCACTACTCGCACACACCTGCTATTATTCTCCAGCGACGGTAGATGAACCAGTAAACCCTCGTACTCCCCTCCGCCTGGGAAACAACTGCCGAGTCTTCCCTGGCTCCGTGTCGTTCCCTTCCTAGGCCTCGCCATCGTCCACTGCCCTGGTGCTCTCGGTGCGGCGTGGTCAACATGGTCAACGAACGACATCCATCGGAAGAGGACTGTACATGGAGAGGCTGACAGCTGGGCCCACAGCCGCACGCAAGGAAAATGCCTCCTTATTACGCGCAAAATAATGATTCCTCCACCTGATAGCTGGGACTCACCGGAAGGGCCTCTGCATTTCGCGATAAACACGTTCCTCCTGCTGACAGCTCGGACCCACCAGCTATATCTTCGCATGCAAGGAAGTGCCTCCTTATTACACAAAAAAAATGAATACTCCCCTGCTAGCTAGGACCCACCATAGTGGGAGGCTGACTTGTGGGCCTACTAAGTTAACTCAGGCGGAGGCTTTGTCAACTTCGCCAATATAAACGATTCTAGCTCCAGCGACCGTACGATGTCCATCCAACGACCGTAGTGCTTCTTCAACCTCTGGTCTTCTTGCTCCAGCCGCCCAAGCCAGCGTCGGTCGTGCCGCCTGCTCCTGCCTCTCGTGGCCGGATGTGCTGTCGCGGAGGCCTCACCGCCCCTACAACTCCCACCGCTGGCCAGACCATCCCTCTACTCACGCACACCCCCTATTATTATGCGGCGACGGCAGCCTCACATCGCAGCCGAACCAGTCAACCCTCATACTCCTCTCTGCGTGGGCATCCATTGCCGCGTCTTCCCAGGCTCCGTGTCGTCCCCTTCCTAGGCCTCACCGTCATCCACCACCTTGGTGCTCTCGACACGGTGTGGTAAATGTGGTCAAGGAACAGACTTCCATCAGAAGAGTACTTTACGTGGAGAGGCTGACAGCTAGGTCCACGGCCGCAGCAAGGAAGTGCCTCCTTATTACGCGCAAAATAATGATTCCTCCACCCGACAGCAGGGACCCACCGGACGGGCCACCGTATTTCGCAAAATAAATTCCCCCTGACTGTTGGGACCCACCAGCTACATCTTTACACACAAGGAAGTGCCTCCTTATCCTCTCTGACAGTCGGGACCCACCTGGTCGAAGCGTACGTAGCGTTGTCATTCTGGTCACGAACATGTACGTACATACTGGTCGATCGGTCTGTCTGCAGGCTGTAGCGATAAACTGTGGCCGATAAGGAAGGGAACGTGTCGTAGTAGAGGCGCGGACATAGCATGTACACGTACGTACAACCAGGGTGCAAGAAAGAAATAAGGCCACGTATGTACATACGGGCGGGGTCTCAAACACCTACTCGCGCATATGTACGGCCAGGGCTCATGGACATGGAGAGGCAGCGATGGCGTCATGTTCATCGGCAGCCAACCGGCTGGGTCAGAACAGAGATATTGTGTCGTTGTGTTCATCAGGAGGCAACGGAATGCGTCGTGTTCATCAGGAGCCAACTGGCTTGGACGGAACAGCCGAAACGAGGCCTGGCGTACCGCAGAACAGAGGAAACGGCCTTGTTTTTGACCGCCTATGGTCGAAAAGGGATCTTGTTCATCGGGAGGGGTGTGGCGTACCGCAAAACGGAGGAAAAGGACTTCTCTTCGACCTCCTACGGTCGAAACGGGGTCCTGTTGAACGGGACGGGTGTGGCGTACCGCAAAATGGAGGATACAGACTTATGTTGGAGCGCTACTGTTGAAACGGGGGTCCTGTTTATCGGGAGGGGTGTGGCATACGGCAAAACAGGACTCCACGGGCTACTGTTTATCCACTGTCTACTGCCTTGCTCCAGCCTCCACGGGCTACTGTTCATCGACCGTCAACCTCCTCCAGCCTCCACCTATGACTGTTCATCCACGGCATCTCCCTCCTACCTCCACCAGCTAATGTTCATCCACAGGCTCATGTTCATCCAGCCTCCACCGCTCCTCCACCGGCTATTGTTCAACCAGCCCTCTCCATGGGGTCCTGTCCAACCACCCCTCCACGGGCTAATATTCATCCAGCCCTCCACCGGCTACTGTTCAACCAGCCCTCCACGGGGTCCTGTTCATCAAGCCCTCCACGGGGTCCTATTCATCCACCCCAACCGGCTTGATCGGGGTCCTGTTCATCCAGCGGCAACGACCTCTACTATCATGGGGTCCTATTCATCCAACCCCCACCGGGAGCTGTTCATCCAACCCCTAACAACACTCACTATTCATCAAGAGGCAGCAGGTTCGATCGGCTTCAGTTAGAAGCAGCAGCGAAGGAATCGCTCAATCGGGTTTAGTTAACAGCCAGATCGATAGATCGCTCGGGTTCAGTAACGCGTAGCCTGCAGTGCAATCGCTTGGGTTCAATAGGCGAACGCCTCGCTCGGGTTCAGTTAGAGCCCAACACCTCGCACCCACGCGCGTACGTGTACGAGAGAAACGCGCATCGCTCGTCCCCGACTACCCACCGTAACCGGGAACTCCCCAATATTCTCCTCGCCCTTGCTTCTACCATGGTATTTTCCATCATGGACGGCCCAAAGAATGTCATGCAGCTGCGTCTTCGGCCCGCCTAGGACGAAAAGCCCATTTTTATCATGATTTTTTTTCATAGAAGTAGGAGCCCACCATATTTATGATGATACTAGGTTTTGTCACAATTATCGTCATAGAAGTGTCATAAGCATAACAGAAAAAAATCGTTCGGCCCAAAATGTCACAGATGTGTCTTTTTTTGTAGTGCTGCCTTAGGCAAGTTGCTTGGAGTACTTCTGCTACCATCTTCATAACTGCTGTTGGAGGGACTAGTGCCCTCACTAGGATTCACATGCTATTCTGACTTGTTCTGACCGTCACTGCCCTCTGACATCTCTGAAACTGACCGTGTGAATAGATAGGTATAGGTATTGTGGATGAGCATCACAAAGCACAACTATTTTGCAAAAACATTGGGACAAAAACTTAACTTTAGTTTTCTGCAGAAAGCATTTCAGAGCTACCGATATGACAAACTCGGTGACACCGAAGCATTAGCAGAATCTGAACATGCAATTTCGGTCAGACCGAAATGCAGTCTGGTGACTCCGAGATGCTAGGGTTTCACAGAGTAAGTGATTTCGGTCACACCGATTGGTATGCTTCGGTCAGACTGAGTTGTACTTGGGCAATGGCCGGAGACAAATCGGTGAGACCGAGATCCTCAGATCGCTCGGTCCGAGATGAGTTCGGCGAAAACCTAACCCTAAGTTTTTGCATCAAATCTATTCTAATTGAACTTTTCGGTGGATTGATTGATCTCATTCATAGTAAGAATAATGGCAATGATCTTTGTGCAAGAATCGGAAAAGGAGAACGCACAAACAGGTCGAGTCCGTGCCCTAACTTGGCGACGAACTCGCTACAGCGACAACGGCAGTGAGATTTCCGTTGATGGCGACGGAGACCAGCTGCAAGAGGACACTGGTGACACGTCTCCAACGTATCTATAATTTTTTATTGTTCCATGCTATTATATTATCTGTTTTGGATGTTTTATATGCATTAATATGCTATTTTATATTATTTTCGGACTAACCTATTAACCTAGAGCCCAGTGCCAGTTCCTGTTTTTCCCTGTTTTTGAGTTTCGCAGAAAAGGAATACCAAACGGAGTCCAAACGGAATAAACCTTCGCGATGATTTTTCTTGGACAAGAAGACAACTAGGAGACTTGGAGATGAAGTTAGAAGAGCCACGAGGCGACCACAAGGACGGAGGGCGCACCTAGGGGGTAGGGCGCGCCTCCCACTCTTGTGGGCCCCTCGTGCACTCCCTGGCCTAATTCTTGCGCCTATATATTCCCATATATCCCCAAACCAACAGGGGCATCCACGAAAACACTTTTCCACTGCTGCAACATTCTGTACCCGTGAGATCCCATCTAGGGACCTTTTCCGGTAGCCTACCGGAGGGGGATTCGATCGCGGAGGGCTTCTACATCAACTCTATTATTTCCCTTCTAATGAAGCTTGAGTAGTTTACCATAGGCCTCTTCTCTCTCTTTGATTCTCAATACCATGTTCTCCTCGATGTTTTTGGAGATCTATTCGATGTAATACTTTTTTGCGGTGTGTTTGCCGAGATCCGATGAATTGTGGAATTATGATCAACGTATCTATAAATATTGTTTGAATATTCTGAATTCTTTTATGCATGATTTGATATCTTTGTAATTCTCTTCGAACTATCTGTTTCGTTTGGCCAACAAGATTGGTTTTACTTGCGATAGGAGAAGTGCTTAGCTTTGGGTTCAATCTTGTGGTGTCCTTTCCCAGTGACAGCAGGGGTAGCAAGGCACGTATTGTATTGTTGCCATCGAGGATAAAAAGATGGGGTTTTTCATCATATTGTTTGAGTTAATTCCTCCAAATCATGTCATCTTGCTTAATGCGTTACTCCGTTCTTTATGAACTTAATACTCTAGATGCATGCTGGATAATGGTCGATGTGTGGAGTAATAGTAGTAGATGCATAATTGTTTCAGTTTACTTGACATGGACGTGATGCCTATTGAAAGTGCTAGTTATCGACTAGAGGGGGGTGAATAGGCGATTTTTATAAAAGTCTTCAAAACACCAGGGCTTTGAAGACAAACAGTAGAAATGAGCCTATTGATATGCAGCGAAAGGTAGACTACACTAGAAAAGCCATAGTCAAGTAAGCAATGAAGTGAGAGCACGAAGACTATCAGCAGCTAGGTAGTATGGATCAGGATGGAAGATAGTATGAAGCCAAACAACAAACAGTCTTCACACAGTGAAGACAATCAGATCATGCAAGCAGGCAATGACTTCACGAAGACAAACTGTAAGTAAGGGGAAGGGAAGGGTAGAACCAGTTGCTTGGTGAGGACAAGGATTTGGTAGACCAGTTTCAGTTGCTGTGACAACTGTACGTCTGGTTAGGGAGGCTGAGATTTAGCTCAGAAGACCGCGTCTTCACCTTATTCCCCTTGAGCTAAGAACACTTAGTCCTCGCCCAATCACTCTGGCAAGTCTTCAAGGTAGACTTCCAAACCTTCACAGACTTCATTCACTGGCAATCCACAATGGCTCTTCGATGCTCAGAACGCGAAGCCTAACTGGCTGGAGGATTCACAGTCCTCAAGTGTAACAAGTCTTCAGATCACGCGAACAGAAAAACTTCAGTGATGCCTAACACTCTTTGGCTCTGGGTGTTTTGGGCTTTGTCCTCGCAAGGATCTCTCTCTCAAATACTTCGGAGGTGGGTTGCTCTCTCAAACGACAAAAGCCGTGCACTAACTCTGAGCAGCCACCAATTTATGGTGTAGGGGGTGGGCTATTTATAGCCAGGAGGCAACCCGACTTGATTTTTTCCAAATGACCCTGGTTCACAAAGGAACTGACACGTATCCAACGGTCATATTTCAAACACACGCGGCGGCTTGACTTGGGCTACAAGTAAAGCTAACTCATCCAGCTTTGGATAAGATTTACTATCATTGTCTTCGCTCGAAGACATAGGATATGGTTGAGCATCACATCTGTCACTATGACTTTGTTCACTTGGACCCCACTTAACAATACGGTGGTTCCTATGACTCAACAAAGAAGAAAAGGAAACTACAAAACAACTATGTCTTCGCACTCCACAGTCTTCATGTGAATGTCTTCTCATTTCATAATCTTCACTATGAATATCTTCACAGACCACCATTGTCTTCAGTGGCTTCACACATTTTTAGGGGTCATCTCTGGTAGGTAAACCGAATCAATAAGGGACTACTACCTGTGTTATCCTGCAATTCTCAAAAACACATTAGTCCCTCAACCAAGTTTGTCGTCAATACTCCAAAACCAACTAGGGGTGGCACTAGATGCACTTACAATCTCCCCCTTTTTGGTGATTGATGACAAACTGGTTGAAGTTTTCAATGGGGATAAAAGTATGTGAATGTTAAGGATTAAGGCATTGACTTCATAAGTAGCAGAAGGCTCCCCCTGAAGATGTGCATATAAGTAGTTTGCTTTTGAATGCAAATGCACATGACAGGTTTTACTTTGTGGAGATCCTCTTTAACTTTTGAAGACAATGCATCGTGCATATAAACGGATAACGAAGATAATGACATGCGCAATGAAAAATGGACGTCTGCAGAATGTCTTCATGTGGAATGTATCATTGCATCATAAGGTAGCAGAAAGAGTAGCAGACGGCCATCGAGTTTAAGTGTTACAACTCAAAGGACCAAATTGTTTCAATAGACGAGAGTTGTAACGACTTAGCAAAAATTAGTGCAACCACCCTTAAGGACCCGCTTGAAGACTATCAACTCATAAGCTTCTCCCCCTTTTGTCAGTAATGACCAAAAAGGTTTGAAGACATAGAGTATCTACTCGTTTCCATCTGGAGTGGATGATGGAGCAGGGTCAACGGTTGAGTTTGGTGGTGCAGACGGGCCTAACGCGGTGTCGAGATGCAGTGTAGCCATGGTCGGTGAAGTGGCGTCTTCTTCTTCCTCGATGACTCTCGCAACAACTGTTGTAGCCAAAGACAAATGTTCAGAATCTTCAATAGACGACGTGTGACGCCAGCTTGCATTTGGTGGAGTCCTGGAATCAAACTTGAAATTCTCTGTGAAGCCATCTTCGCGAAGATCGTCTTCAGGACAGAGCATTGTGAGGCTCTTCCAGGACCGCCGACAGGCTTCATGTGCAACAAACGACTTCTTGGTGGCCAAGTTGCGAATGCGATTGACATCCACCAAGAGACTTTGCATCTGACGCTTTAGCCAGTCATGATGCTTATCCTGCTTCTGATGCAATGCCACAAGAAGCTCTTGGTCATTGAGTACATGAGAACGCTTCCGAGGCCTTTGGGCAATCGTACTTGCAGTGGCTTCAGTGTTAGCACGGTGTGGCACTCTCATATTTCCAGCCACAGGATAAGCGGGGGTTGCAGCATTGGGGACAAGAAATCCTTCAATTGGTTGCATGAAGCTTTGATGTTCAGCGTTCTGAAGATGTAGGGGCTTCTTGGCAGGCTCGGGGTAGATGGCTTCAATAGACAGATCAACCTCAGGCAGAAAAACAACGTGGTTGTGCGCTGAGGGCTCATAGTCAATAGTGGAATGGAGCTTGATCTGGCGCATCACCCATGAAGCATAGAACTTCAAGCCAAATAGATCAATCCCAGAAGCAGCTAGTTGTGTGATGAAGAAATCCTAGGTGTTGAATCTGATGCCATTGATGATATAGAATACCAAAGTCTTCACGGCTCCTTCAAGTTTAGCTTCAGAAGAATGTCCCTTGATCGGCCATAGAGTACGCCTCAGAATATGGTCTAATGTGCGTGGCAAGTACTTGAGGTCCTTAACAAAGAACTCCTTTGGATATTGAGCATCTTGAGGCAACGGCTTCATCATACTGAGCATCTGACTCATGTTTGGTTTGTTCCTCTGAAAGATACTCTGCAGTTCATCTCTATGAAGCTTACAACCAGGTTCGTATAACTCACCTGGAGAGGGCAGGGAAGTAAGCTCGATAATGTCTTGAGCTTTCGCTTCGTGATGTACATCACTTGACATCCACTCAAGGATCCATGTCTTCGGATCCCTGTTGTAGCCGCGAGTATGGAGTGTGGCATAGAACTGCAGGAGAAGCTCTTCATTCCGGTGTTCTTTGTCAGTCACAAATGGCAGAAGACCAACATCCCGAAAGCAGTCAAGAGCTTCTTCAAGACACGGTAGCCCAGCTATAGCTTCACAATCCAGACGCATGTGTGGAAAGATCCGCTCTTGATTGTACAGGATGCCTGAGTAGTAGCTTCGCTGCTGATGGCTCCAAACTCTATCTGAAGAGATCTTAGGCTTCGTGTAAGGATTCTTGGCACTGTCAAAGAAAGTGTTGTGCTCTCTGAAGCTGTGCACGCTGAAAGAACCCTGTGTGATTGTAGCACTTGGAAGCCTTGGCAACCTAGGCTTGGGCTTCTGAACATGAGGCCTCTGCTCCACATGGTAATCATATTGTGGTCCTGGAGCAGTGGGTGGGACCATAATTGGCCATCTGATAGTGACAAGTTGACCTTCACGATTTACTGCATGTTCCATGGGGTGAGGCCTTGGAGGAGGAACATCGCTATCCGAGATGATTGGCGTCACAGTGAATTCAGCATTCTCAATAGCTTCAGGCTCCACATTGTCTACAGCCATGACTGTGTCATTGGCTTTAGTGGTGTTGTTGGTGGCAGCCTCAGTGTTTTGAATGTCCATCTGTTCAAGAACTGGAGGGTCGGGCACAATCACATTCTCCTCGAGAATGACTTGATCAGTAGCTGGGGGTGTAGCAACTCTTTCTTCTTCTCTTTCTACTACATTATCTTCATCGGCTGATGCAGCCGGAACGTCTTCAGCGACTTTGGCTTCAGACTCAGAGGCATTCACAGGAGGGGTGGCTTCAGGAAACACTTGACGTGCGACTGAGCTTTGGTGCACTTCCCCTTCTAGAATGCTCGACATGGTGACCCGAGGCCTGGGGCTTTTGCGAAGCCTACGAAATGCGGGCGACGCCTTCGATGAGGGAGTGGTCTGTACCATGTAGTTGTCATCATCGAGCACCGGAGTGGTGACTTGAGGTGGTGGTGTTCTTGGTGTCTCATCATGTGCTGCGGTGTCTTGCTGTTGGCACTTGGCTCATGAGTCATCCTGAGCGATTTGCGTCAATGGACGACCAATAATGATAACTTCACTGCTCGTCGGAGCAGGCGATGATACCGGCTGGGGCTCGAGCTGAGGAAGGACTACATCATCATCAACATTGTCTTCATGACCAATGTCTTCAGCTGTGTTGGGGTCAGCAGCTGGAACTTCTTCACTTTTTGGAGCCTCTGTGGAAGCAGACTCATGAATCACAAGACGACGCTCTTGGTTGCTTGAGGCAGGAAGAGCAACAGAAATGGGTTAAACATTGAGGGGTTCTGAGGCTTCAGGGCACTCTTTCTTTGAAGACTTGGTCTTCAATTTCTTCTTTGATGGAGCACCATCTAAAGTGTCTTTGTGCTTGCGCTTCCTGGCTTCGGCTTCAGCTTCCCTTGTTTTCTTCAGCTCTGAAGCTGCTGAGGTGACCTTAGGCTTCGAGCCAATCATACTGGCAGGGAAGACAATGCGAGGTTCTTCCTGCCTTGGTGCTTCAGATTGGGCCGCAACAGACTTCTTCTTTTGCTTGGCAGCCATCCTGGGGTCGATGCCAGGATGCCCAAGAGCCTTTCGCTTCTCAGCTTCATTATGAGCTTGAACACATTTATGCGCAAAGTACTTCATGCGCTCTCGTGAGCCTTTTGCTTCTTCACACTTCTTGTGGAATTGTTCCTTAAGATCATGCAGCATCTTCTTGAAGATCTGCACATCAGCCACACCGAGCTTGGCCATATTCTTCTTGAAATGCGCCTTCTCATAATCAATCTTGTTCTTGAGCTCGATGATTTTCTGAGCCAAGGCCAAATCATTAGCAATGGCTTCGTGAAACGTGACGCTTATGTCCACAGGCAGCTGAAGATCATCAATACTGATGCTCTGGTCATCAAACCACTCAGCGATGAAGTTGTTCAGAATATCAACAGCAAAGAGGGGCAGATCATTGAAGATCTCCGCCTCTTGCTTGCTCTTGATCAGCATCTCAAGTGCTTCATCACAAAAATCTTCATCACTAGACAGATCAATGGTGTCTTCCTCATTGCACAGAACGGCAGCAGGAGTCAGTTCATGCCCAGAAATCTTCTTAGGCTTCTTGGTCTTCTTGGTCCTCTTGGAGACCCGTGATAGGTCTTCAGACTGCACACTGGGTTCAGGAGGTGCAGTCTTTAACGGCTTCACAGTTGAAGCTTTTGGTGTGGCAGATGGCTTCTATGCTTTTGACTTCTTTTTCTTTTGCTTCGGTGAAGCTGGCACATCTTCGGAGTCTGCGTCATCAGCTGATTGCTCCACTATGGCCCTCTGACGTTCGGATTGGCATTGCGAGTGCCATCCTACCATTGAGCAGACGGACCAGGGTTGAAGTTGATTCCAAAATCCTTCTTGTTCTTTGCAGCTGACTCCTTGGCAAACTGATAGTTGCGCTTAAAGAGATTGTCTTCACGACACCATAACATCGATGATGGGTCAACATTCTCAAGCTTCGGTCCTCGGACCATGCATGGGTAGAAGCCTTGGGCTATAGCTTCAGGCTTCAATTTTGGCTGCAGATTCTTGTACAGTATATTGCCCCATGGGCGCTTGATTGCATTCTTCTCAGCATACTCGGCACTAACGAACTTGTACTTGAACCACTGTTCTGCCCAATATCTTCGAATCCATTGGATTCGGGTCTTGCGCTGATTGTAGTTTTCCTCGGGATCGGTTTTGTACATTTCATACAGATCTGGAGGCAGATCTAGAGTTGTGTTGCCTCTGCACTGCCTGCCACCTTTCCTTGCTGATTTCTTTGTGGCCATGATATTCAGACTGATTGGCTTCAGAACAGTGAAAGACTTCCGTCTACTGGTTAGACAAGAACTGGCTTTAGGGGAGTGAATATGATGTTGTAAGAACTCTGCAAATGAATGCGGACTACGAGAACCAAGGGATTCTCCCACGGACATGTACCTGTGACAGCATTTGAGGTGCAAGGGAAGGGGAAGAGGTCATATGCATTCTCAAAAGATTTTGAAGATAAATCAGTTTGAAGACATTGACCTCATAGAGCGAAGACATTCACTTATTTGAAGAGAGTTGGTTCTAGATTTGTATGAATCCATGAATAAATACAAGTGAGGAATCTAACTAGTTATGAAGCATAAGTGAATATTCTTAGCATGATATGAGATGCAGATAAAGACGGATCCAGATTTGGAAGTATAGAAACCACTTTTGGTTGAAGTGGATGGATTTGACGAATCGAAAAGACAGTAAATAGTTAGATTTCATTACCGCTGACGAACTGCTAGACGAGGCAGAGTTAGATGCCGAGCAGTTCAATCTCCCGCGCCCTAACTTGGCGGCGGAAGACAGCTACGATGGCGGCGAAGAGGACGAGGTCCACGGTCGGCGTGAGGACGGCGTCGAAGAAGTCGCGGCAGCTAAGCGCCTCGTCTCCCACGTCGGCGCGAGCTAGCGGAGGCGCTAGGGTTTGAGCGAGGTGGCGAGGTGGAAGAAGAGATAATGACCGCGCGGTGTGTGTATTTATAAGGAAAGGGACTGCACATCATAATTACACAGGTGCCCCTGGCGGTTCATATCTGAAGGACACGTGGCCTGCATGCAACATATTGGAAGTTGTTCCATATTCCCACGCACGCCTGGATTGTCGGGTAGTCATTCCGGCTTCTCCGGTATTCAGGCAAAAGGGATATGGCATTAAAAACAGATTTAAATGTTTGTCTCTGCGTCTTCTGCTGACAAGGACTCAGTGAAGATATTTGACATGTTTCAACAGAATGCATATGACTTAGATAGATAGAATTTGAGGTAGAAGCACATAAGGGGTTAGGGTCCGATCACATTCACTTAGATCAGAAAAAATTCAAGTATCGAGACATAGCTATAAGTGAATGCTGTAGAGGACAGAACATATATATATATAGGAAAATGGATTCGTACACCTAAAAAAAGATAACATGGGTTTTGAAAATTAGTTCCACCTAAATAGGGATTAGCCACGCATGGATTGAATTCTTGTTGGCCCGTATTAATATGCTCCATGTTAAGTCTGCCAAAAAAACTAGGTCAAGCAGGCGCATCAAGTACATGGGTTCCGGTGTTTAGGGCGTCTAATGAGATCCGTCTAGCTACCTGATGTGGCGTTAACAATGGCGTCGAAGAACGACGAGAGATATGGCCGCCTTGGTTCGATGAAGCATTGTTTTCTGCATCAAAGACGAGACTGATCCGACATTACCGACGGCGATGGCAATGATGATGAGTCACAAATGCCGCCCTCCAATCTAATTCTAACATGAGTAGCGATGACGACAGCAGCAGCGGCGGGGATGGCGGCCAACCATTTTCGTCTCATCTATGGGTCAGCCAGGTATGCCTTAATGGTTAGAAATTTCATTTAGTTTCTTTTGTTCCTACATAAATTCATTTTTACGTGGTAATCAATCTGACGGAGTCTAGTACTACATCTTTGCATGCAGCGTGATCTTCATGGAGGCGTGAGCTACGTGCTAGCTGATCCGTTGTCAAGCACAACAATGTGTCCGCCGATTTAACACATAGCTGATCGTGTGTGGCCAGCGGCAACAACAACAAAAAAAGGCATTTGTTGTCATTGTGGGAGACAAAGCCAAGCGATCGTTTGAACAGGACACACTGACCAATCAATATGGTTGGGAAGCACGTCATGTGTACATGCAGATCATAGAGTAGTGGTTGAATAAAGATGACGCATATGTACTCCTGGGATGAGTGTAACAGTTTTTTATGGGCAGTATGTACTCACATATTATTATCTGTACTCCCCGGTGCAGTATTTCTTTAGAGAAAAGTGTGTTATCCGCAAGAAATATATGGAGTATATGCGTATCAAATAAGACTATATGTATATACTCCTCATGCTACTACATATAGTATGCCCTCAGTATATCGTGGAAGTTTGCACTCCCTCGATTGAACGAAATACTCCCTTGGTATTTTGCCTGAGAGTTATACGCAAAGAAAAGAGGAACGGAGGGTATACTTCTTTAAAGGAGTATATACTACTTTGAAAAACATGATATATACCCCATGAAAGGTTTGTATATACTAGTTGAAAAACCAATATATACCCCTTAAAAGACAGTATATACTACATGGAAAACAGTAATAACTTAAATTCATCATTTTCTTCCAATATCAGTATATACTCCTTAAATATCATCAGTCAAACAAGTCAGTATATACTCCTTTTAAATGCAGTTTATACCTTTAAAAAAATTAAGTATATATTTACTCCTTAAAAAATTGCGGATGTAACATATACTCCTTTAATTGTTTCAGATATACCGAGTGCTTGATTACGGATGTAATTCCCAGCAACGTGATGATTATGTATGCTATATACTCCTTTTTGCTACATAAAAATATATTTAAGGTAAACATTGGAGGCGGCAGCATGCGCCCTCTTATAGGAGGTTGTTATGTATGCAGAACCTAATTAGTTAGCTTCTTGTGCGTCAAAGCTCAACGGCGGCTGGGCATATCCATCTACCGGATCCATTTAGATCGGAGTACATACTCTTGGGAGTATAAAAAAGGAGTCCTATATATATATATATATATATATATATATATATATATATATATATATATATTAGTCTAACACCAACTCAACATTGCGAAGATAAACCATGAGGTCAAATCAATGTTGAAGACAAACCAAATGCGAAGACTATGCAATCATGACGCCAAATGAAATACTTCAAGAAGATTTTGGTGGTGGCGTTACCCGTCGTATAGGAAGTAGTAGACCCAGACACGGCGCACAATTATCGTGGTGCTCCAAAGTCAAATTCCGCGTTAATGTATTCACACTTAGAGTGTATGTCTTCACTGATTGAAGATATACGTCACTTCGTGTGTTGCACATTTAAGTCATCAACATGCATAAGCGTTAGGATGTGTGTCCAATTGCAAGACATTTGAGGATTCTAAGATATTTAGCTCACACCACAACTTGCAAAACCTTTTCTCATCCAAGGGCTTTGTGAAGATATCTACCAGTTGCTCTTCAGTGTTGACGTGAATGATATCAATATCTTCCTTCATGACATGATCTCTGAGAAAGTGATGATGGATCTGAATGTGCTTTGACTTCGAGTGCTGAACTGGGTTGTTGGCAATCTTGATGGCGCTTTCATTGTCGCAGTAGAGTGGCATTTACTTCAGGTGGATGCCATAGTCCTTGAGAGTTTGCTTCATCCATAGAAGCTGAGCGCAGCAAGATCCAGCAGCAATGTATTCAAATTCAGCAGTGGAGAGGGATACACAGTTCTGCTTCTTTGAAGACCAACATACAAGAGATCGCCCAAGAAAGTGACATGTGCCTGATGTGGACTTGCGATCAACCTTGTCACCAGCATAATCAGCATCTGAGAATCCAACTAGATCAAACTTTGAGCCCTTGGGACACCATAATCCTAGAGTTGGGGTGTAAGCCAAATATCGAAGAATTCGCTTCACTCCTAAGTGATGCGATTCCTTTGGTGCCGCTTGGAATCGGGTACACATGCAAACGCTAAGCATTATATCTGGCCTAGATGCACATAAATAGAGCAACGAACCAATCATGGGGCGGTATACCTTTTGATCGAACTCTTTACCATTGTCGTCGGGGCCCAGATGAGTCTTGCATTCCAAACTTCTTCAGACAATCTTTGAGGTATTTCTCTTGTGATATGAAGATGTCGTTGCTCTACTAATGGATTTGAAGACCGAGGAAGAATTTCAGCTCACCCATCATGGACATCTGATATTGCTCTTGCATCATATGTCCAAACTCATCACTGTATCTCTTGTCAGTGCAGCCGAAGATAATGTCATTCACATAGATTTGGCACACAAACAGTTCACCATCATATGTCTTCGTGAAGAGTGTGGGATCCAGGGAACCAGTTTTGAAGCCTTTGCTCTTCAGGAAGTCTTTGGGTGTGTCATACCAAGCACGAGGGGCTTGTTTGAGGCCATACAGTGCCTTGTTGAGCTTGTATACCATGTCAGGATGCTTTGGGTCTTCAAAACCTGGTGGTTGTGCAACATACACTTCTTCTTCAATTTTGTCATTAAGAAAGGCACTCTTTACATCCATTCGATAGAGAAGGATGTTGTGATGGTTGGCATAGGCAAGCAGTATGCGAATGGATTCAAGCCTAGCCATCGGAGCAAATGTTTCATCGAAGTAAATCCCTTCTACTTGAATGTAACCTTGAGCAACGAGACGGGCCTTGTTTCTGATGACTTGACCATGCTCATCTTGTTTGTTGCGATAGATCCATTTGGTGCCTATGATATTGTGCTTGCGAGGATCAGGACGCTTTACTAGTTCCCAAACATTGTTCAGCTCAAACTGTTGAAGCTCTTCTTGCATAGCTTGAATCCATTCAGGTTCCATGAAGGCTTCATCATCTTTCTTGGGTTCAGATATAGAGACAAATGCAAAGTGCCCACAGAAATTTGCTAGCTGTGTTGCTCTTGAACGAGTGAGTGGACCGAGTGCATTGATGCTATCAATTATCTTCTCAATATGTACTTCATTTGCAACACGAGGATGAACTGGACAAAGACTTTGCTCTTGCTGATCATTTCTTTGTTTTCAGCATTGACTTCAGGTTGAGTAGTATCTTCGGGTTGATTAGGTGCAGAAATGATGACTTCTTCTTCAGCCTGTGCCTCAGAAGGTATGATTTCTCCAGTACCCATAAGCTTGATAGATTCACTTGGTGAGGCTTCATCTAGCACATTTCGCAGGTGCTCTCTTTGCGAGCCGTTAGTCTCATCGAACCGCACATCCACAGTTTTAACCACTTTATAGTGAAAGAGGTTGAAGACTCTGTAGGAGTATGAGTCCTTTACGTAGCCAAGCATAAAACCTTCATGTGCTTTCGATGCAAATTTTGAAGTGTGATGTGGATCCTTGATCCAGCACCTAGCACCAAATACTCTGAAGTAACTGACGTTTGGCTTCTCAGTTAGGAGCTCATAGGATGTCTTCTTTAGAAGCTTGTGAAGATAAACACGGTTGATGACGTGGCATGCAGTATCAATGGCTTCAGGCCAGAACTTTCTTGGCGTCTTGTACTCATCAAGCATCGTCCGTGCCATCTCAATGAGCGTTTTGTTCTTGCGCTCCACGATTCCATTCTGCTAAGGTGTGTATGGAGCTAAGAACTCATGTGTGATGCCCAATGTATCAAGATAAGTGTCGAGGTCGGTGTTCCTGAATTCTGTATCGTTGTCACTTCTGGTGTGCTTGATCTTGATGCCAAAGTTCATCGTGGCACGATTGGCAAATCGTCTGAAGACATCCTGCACTTCATTCTTATAGAGGATTATGTGCACCCATGTATATCTTGAGTAATCATCAACAATGACGAAGCCATAGAGGCAAGAAGTGGTAGTAAGTGTAGAGTAACGAGTAGGGCCAAGTAAGTCCATGTGAAGCAGTTCAAAGGGACGAGACGTCGTCATGATTGTCTTTGAGGGATGCTGGACCCTAGTCATCTTTTCAGCTTCGCAGGCACCACATAGATGATCCTTCTTGAACTTGACGCCCTCGATGCCTACGACATGCTTCTTCTTCACGAGAGTGTACAGGTTCCTCATGCCAGCATGCCCTAGCTTCCGATGCCAGAGCCAGCATTCTGAAGCTTTTGCTAGAAGACATACGGCCAAATGTGGTCTTGCTGAGAAATCTACCATATACAGATCGTCTTTTCGATACCCTTCAAAGACTAGCGATTTGTCAGATTCCATAAGCACAAGGCAACGATATTTTCCAAATATCACAATCATGTTCAGGTCAAAAAGCATTGAGACAGACATTAAGTTGAAACCAAGGGATTCAACAAGCATCACTTTATCCATGTGCTGATCCTTTGAGATTGCAACTCTACCTAGACCCAATACCTTGCTTTTACCAGTGTTAGCAAATGTGATGTGACTCTTGTTGGATGGACGTAGGGTTGAATCCATGAAAAGAGTTCGATCACCAGTCATGTGGTTAGTGCATCCACTATCCATAATCCATTCTGAAGCCTTTGGAGACATACCCTACAGTGCAGTTTGGGGGATAGGCTTCACCAAGGGTATTGTGAATCATAAACATTTGACGAACAAGCGTATTATGAAAGTTCAGATCTTGGTTAGGATAAATAGGGTGTTTCTCAAGGAATCCTGGGACAAAATACATAGTAAGACCATTTTGGCATTTTATCTTGCGTCCCACAAGATGTTTTAGGTCCCCAGCATAAGCATCACAAGCCTTTGATTTCTGACAGGAGACCTTTCCCTGCAAAAGAGAGTTAATTTTTCTTAACCACCCACATCTTCAGGGGTGGCTTAGAAGCAATGAGCCTAAGTGCAGCATCTGAGAACTTTGGCTTTGGAGCCCATAGCCTTGCAGGTGGTGAATAATACTCATAAGAGTAAGCAAAAAAGTTCTTGGTCTTATGTTATGAACATAGCGGTTGGACGAAACACACTCATATTCATAAGTCTGAGTATGGTTTCCCTGCAAAACATTGGCGTTAGGGTGACTCTGGTGAGTCCTTTGTCTGTATGAAGCCTTTGGACCATTTGAAGCCTTTGGTCTGGGGTTTGTCTTCTTCCCAGGTGGTGTCATGATGACATTCACAGGAAGTTTCTCAAGACAACTTTTGGGCACCCAGATCTTCTTCAAAGGTGGTCCGTTCCTGCAGTTAGTACCAATATACCTGGCAAACACTTCACCATTCTGATTCTTAAATAGTTTATAGTTTGCATCAAAGGATTCATCAATGATAATCGGGTTAGCACTAGTGAAGCCAGATAAGGTAGACGGATCCACTGAAGGTCCCTTTGCAGCAACCCATGTTGTTTTGGGGTACTGCTCAGGCTTCCAGTAAGAACCATCAACATTCATTTTCCTCTTGAACCCAACACCCTCTTTCCTAGTGTTTCAGTTCAGAATATGTTTCTTGAGGACATCGCATAATGTCTGATGCCCTTTGAGACTTTTGTACATTCCTGTTTCAAGCAATGTCTTCAACCTGGCATTCTCATCAGCAATAGTAGTGGTATCCTCACTGGAGGGGTTAGTTACCACATTAGCAGTTGAAGATATTGCAACAGTAGAACATTCAGCAATAGAGACAGCATTATCACGCTCAAGACATTTTAGGCATGGTGGTTCAAAACCTTCCTGAGCCTAACTAATCTGTTGAGCGCGGAGTGACTCGTTCTCCTTTTGAAGATCTTCATGAGTCGCTCTCAAGTTCTCAAGTTCTTGCTTCCTTTGAAGATAATCATAGGACAGCTTTTCATGAGTAGTTGAGAGCGTTTCATGACGACTTTCAAGTTCCTCGTACTTAACATGAAGATTTTTAATGTGTTTAATTAAGGACTGAGTCCGGGTCATTTCTGCGTCCAACAAGTCATCGCTTTTGTCTAGCAACTTTTGAATATGTTCCATAGCAGTTTGTTGTTCAGTTGCAATTTTAGCAAGTGTTTTACAGCTAGGTTTAGAATCACATTCAGATTCATCTTCACTCGATGTTTGAAAGTAAGCATCGCGTGAGTTTACCTTGGAACCTCGTGCCATGAAGCAGTAGGTGGGAGTAGATTCATCCTCATCATTAGCATCAGGGTTGGTGACGAGGCCATTGTCTTCAGTGTTGAAGATGGACCTGGCGACATAGGCTGAAGCTAGAGCTAGGCTTGCCACGCCTGAATCGGACTCCTCCTCAGACTCCACCTCCGCCTCCTCAGAAGCATACTCCTCCTCTGAATCCATCTCCTTGCCAACAAATGCACAAGCCTTGCTTGATGAGCTCTTCTTGTGTGATGAAGACTTTCACGAAGACTTTGAAGGCGACTTTGAGGATTTCTTCTTCTTCTTCTTGTCATCAGAATCATATTCCTTGCTCTTGTTCTTTTTCTTGGTCTCATTGTCCCACTGTGGACACTCAGAGATGTAGTGACCAGGTTTCTTGCATTTGTGGCATGTTCTCTTCTTGTCGTCACGAGTGGAAGCTTCATCATTTCTTGAGCTGGATCTTGAAGACTTTCTGAAGCCTTTCCAATGTCTCCTCTTGGTGAACTTTTGGAACTTATTTACAAGCATAGAAAGCTCCTTTCCAATGTCTTTGGGATCCCCAGAACTATAGTCAGATTCTTCTTCAGATGAGGACACAACCTTTGCCTTCAAACCGCAAGTTCGGCCATAGTTCGGACCATAGATATCTCTCTTCTCAGATAACTGGAACTCATGTGTGTTGAGCCTCTCAAGTATGTCAGACGGATCGAGAGTCTTGAAGTTAGGACATTCTTGAATCATCAGGGCTAGGGTGTCGAATGAGCTGTCAACTGATCTCAGGAGCTTCTTGATGATTTCGTGCTTGGTGATCTCAGTGGTGCCCAGTGCGCGAAGCTCATTAGTGATATCGGTGAGGAGATCAAAGTGAGCTGGACATTCTCATTGTCCTTTCTCTTGAAGTGGTTGAAGAGGTTGCGAAGAACATCAATCCTTGAGTCTCTCTGGGTTGAGACGCCTTCGTTGACCTTGGAGAGCCAGTCCCAGACTAGCTTCGAAGTTTCTAGAGCACTCACGCGACCATACTATCCTTTGGTCAGATGACCACAGATGATGTTCTTGGCGGTCGAGTCCAGTTGAATGAACCTCTTGACATCAGCAGCGGTGACACCTTCGCCGACCTTGGGAACGTCGTTCTTGACGACATACCAGAGATCGACATCAATGGCTTCAACATGCATACGCATCTTATTCTTCCAGTAGGAGTAATTAGTGCCATCGAAGACTGGGCACGCAGCGGAGACCTTGATTATCCCTGCAGTCGACATAGCTAAAACTCCAGATGGTTAAACCGAATCACACAGAACAAGGGAGCACCTTGCTCTGATACCAATTAAAAGTGCTAGTTATCGACTAGAGGGGGGTGAATAGGCGATTTTTATGTAAGTCTTCAAAACACGAGGGCTTTGAAGACAAACAGTAGAAATGAACCTATTGATATGCAGCGGAAGGTAGACTACACTAGACAAGCCATAGTCAAGTAAGCAATGAAGTGAGAGCACAAAGACTATCAACAACTCGGTAGTATGGATCAGGATGGAAGATAGTATGAAGCCAAACAACAAACAATCTTCACAGAGTGAAGACAATCAGTGGCGCCAAGTGCGCGAAGCTCATTTGTGATATCAGTGAGGTGATTCTCATTGTCGTTTCATTGTCGTTTCTCTTGAAGCGGTTGAAGAGGTTGCGAAGAACATCAATCCTTGAATCTCTCTGAGTTGAGATGCCTTCATTGACCTTGGAGAGCCAGTCCCAGACTAGCTTCGCAGTTTCCAGTGCACTCACATGGCCGTACTATCCTTTGGTCAGATGACCACATATGCTGTTCTTGGCAGTTGAATCCAGTTGAATGAACCGCTTGACATCAGCAGCGGTGACACCTTCACCAACCTTGGGAACGCCATTCTTGACGACATACCAGAGGTCGACATCGATGGCTTCAAGATGCATGCGCATCTTATTCTTCCAGTAGGGGTAATCAGTGCCATCGAAGACTGGGCACGCAGCGGAGACCTTGATTATCCCTGCAGTCGACATAGCTAAAACTCCAGATGGTTAAACCGAATCACACAGAACAAGGGAGCACCTTGCTCTGATACCAATTAAAAGTGCTAGTTATCGACTAGAGGGGGGTGAATAGGCGATTTTTATGAAAGTCTTCAAAACAAGAGGTCTTTGAAGACAAACAGTAGAAGTGAACCTATTGATATGCAGCGGAAGGTCGAGTACACTAAACAAGCCATAGTCAAGTAATCAATGTAGTGAAAGATGGAAGACTATCAGCAGCTAGGTAGTATGGATCAGGATGGAAGACAGTATGAAGCCGAAGAGTAAATAGTCTTCACTCAGTGAAGTCAATTAGATCAGACAAGCAGGCAATGACTTCACGAAGACAAACTGTAAGTAAGGGGAAGGGAAGGATAGAACCAGTTGCTTGGTGAGGACAAAGATTTGGTAGACCAGTTCCAGTTGCTGTGAAAACTGTACGTTTGGTTAGGGAGGCTGAGATTTAACTCAGAAGACCGCATCTTCACCTTATTCCCCTTGAGCTAAGAACACTTAGTCCTCTCCCAATCACTCTGGTAAGTCTTCAAGGTAGACTTCCAAACCTTCACAGACTTCGTTCACTGGCAATCCACAATGGCTCTTGGATGCTCAGAACGCGAAGCCTAGCCGGCTGGAGGATTCACAGTCCTCAAGTGTAACAAGTCTTCAAATCACACGTACAGAAAGACTTCAGTGATGCCTAACACTCTTTGGCTCTGGGTGTTTTGGGCTTTGTCCTCGCAAGGATCTCTCTCTCAAATGCTTCGGAGGTGGGTTGCTCTCAAATGACAAAAGTCGTGCACTAACTCTGAGCAGCAACCAATTTATGGTGTAGGGTGGGCTATTTATAGCCAGGAGGCAACCCGACCTGATTCGTCCGAAATGACCCTGGGTCACAAAGTAACTGACACATGTCCAACGGTCAGATTTCAAACACACGCGGTAGCTTGACTTGGGCTACAAGTAAAGCTGACTCATCCAGCTCTGGATAAGATTTGCTCTCATTGTCTTCGCTCAAAGACATAGGATTTGGTTGAGCATCACATCAGTCACTCTGACTTTGTTCACTTGGACCCCACTTAACAGTATGGTGGTTCCGATGACTCAACAAAGAAGAAAAGGAAACTACGAAACAACTATGTCTTCACACTCCAAAGTCTTCATGTGAATGTCTTCTCATGTCATAATCTTCACTATGAATATCTTCATAGACCACCATTGTCTTCAATTTCTTCACACATTTTTAGGGGTCATCTCTGGTAGGTAAACCGAATCAATAAGGGACTACTACCTGTGTTATCCTGCAATTCTCAAAAACTCATTAGTCCCTCAACCAAGTTTGTCGTCAATACTCCAAAACCAACTAGGGGTGGCACTAGATGCACTTACACCTGTATTCATGATCATTGGCTTAGATATCATCATAACTTTGCGCTTTTCTATCAATTGCTCGGCAGTAATTTGTTCACCCACCGTATTATTTTCTATCATGGGAGAAGCCTCTGGTGAAACCTATGGCCCCGGGTCTATTTCCATCATATAAGTTTCTGATCTACTATTTTGCAATCTTTTACTTTCCGATCTATAAACCAAAAATACCAAAAATATTTACTTTATCGTTTGTTACTTTCATCTATCTCTATCAGATCTCACCTTTGCAGTAACCATGAAGGGATTGACAACCCCTTTATTGCGTTGGGTACAAGTTGTTTGAATGTTTGTGCAGGTATTCGGTGACTTGTGCGTTGTCTCCTACTGGATTGATACCTTGGTTCTCAAACTGAGGGAAATACTTATCTCTACTTTTTTGCATTACCCTTCCCTCTTCAAGGGAAAAACCAACGCAAGCTCAAGAAGTAGCAGGAAGAATTTCTAGCACCATTGCCGGGGAGATCTACGTCAAGTCAAGCCATACCAAGTACCCATCATAAACCCTCATCTTTTGCATTACATTATTTGCCATTAGCCTCTCGTTTTCCTCTCCCCCACTTCTAAAATGATTTTCGAAGAGATTTGCCTTTTCTTCGCCCCTCTTTCGTTCGTCTTCTTTGCTTGCTTTTTGTGTGCTCGTGTGTTTGATCGATTGTTCCGCTCCCATGGCTAGTCCTCCCATTATCGTGAGCACTCCTGATAATGAAGTCCTCAATTTTAAACAAAGGGAAGGAGAAAATTTAAAAGATGCTTGGTATAGAATTTGCAATGCTCAAAATAGATCAACTCGAAAGTAATCTACTGCCCTTCTTCTTCGCAATTTTTATGTGGGCCTTACTCCTTGGAATAGATATGTTCTAGATACCATTACCGTAGGAAATTTCTTGGGGAGCCATACTTTTGATTCTTATAATGCTATGATAGACTTGCTAGGCCCCCCACCTCTTTTGATTAATGGAACTTTTTTAACCTTGTAGCATGTGATGCAAAGACTTGATATTATTGAGAATCAATTGCTACTCTTGAGTTGATTGAAAATTTGGATAAAAAGATTCATAATCAGATTACCCAATATGGATCTAAAGTAGGAGTTACTTTAAAGAATTTTAGGGAAAAGAACCCATAGTTAATGAAAAGATAGATCAAGATTCTACTAGAATTTGGCTAACTAGAAGATATTATTACCAACTTGGGTTCCGCTTTTTCCTCCATTAATACTACTACAAATCTTCCTCCTACTAAGTTTGCCAAGTTTATTTACGTTCCTAAGAATAAGGGTGAATCTTCTAGTAAAGAAAATGAAGATCTCAAAGCAATAAGTGTTCACCCGAATTTTTTCAATATTATTAAGGAACCAATTGTCACGAATGAATTTCTTGATTCTTGCCTAGGAGTTTGATAATTGATAAAACCAAAGAATCTCCTAAGGATTATAAGTGTGTAATTGAAGAATTGCATACCATAGATGACAATACCTAGATCAATTCGTGTTTTATGCCTAGCTAAGGGCGTTAAACAATAGCGCTTGTTGGGACGCGACCCAATTTTATTTTTGTTTTTGCTTTTTAGGTTCTGTTTTGCAATAAATAATTATCTAGCCTCTGGTTAGATGTTGTTTTGTGTTTTAATTAGTGTTTGTGCCAAGTAAGACCTTTGGGATAGCTTACGGTGATAGTTGATCTGATCTTGCTAAAAACAGAAACTTTTGCGCCAGTCTTAGAATTTTTTAAAATCACAGAAGCGTGATAAAATTCTGAATTTTTTACACAAGATTGAAATACAAATTGCCTCTATTTTCTTAATTTTCAAGAATGTTTGGAGTTACAGAATAATTCGAAATATCCAGATTGCTACAGACTGTTCTGTTTTTGACAGATTCTGTTTAATTTGTGTTGTTTGCTTATTTTGATGAATCTATGGGTAGTATCGGGGGTATGAACCATCGATAAGTTGGAATACAGTAGATATTACACCAATATAAATAAAGAATGAGTTCACAACAGTAATAAAAGTGGTGATTTATTTTCTTATACTAACGGAGCTTATTAGATTTTCGGTTGAGTTTTGTGTTGTGAAGTTTTCAAGTTTTGGGTAAGGATTTGATGGACTATGGAATAAGGAGTGGCAAGAGCCTAAGCTTGGGGATGCCCAAGGCACCCCTAGATAATATTCAAGGATAGCCAAAAGCCTAAGCTTTGGGATGCCCTGGAAGGCATCCCCTCTTTCGTCTTCGTCTATTGGTAACTTTACTTGAGGCTATATTTTTATTCACCACATGACCCGTGTTTTGCTTGGAGCATCTTGTATGATTTGAGTCTTTGCTTTTTAGTTTCCCACAATCATCCTTGCTGTACACACCTTTTGAGAGAGATGCGCATGAATCGTGATTTATTAGAATACTCTATGTGCTTCATTTATATCTTTTGAGCTAGGCAATTTTGCTCTAGTCCTTCACTTATATCTTTTTAGAGTACGGCTGTGGTTTTATTTTCTAGAAATTATTGATCTCTCATGCTTCACTTATATTATTTTTAGAGTCTTTAAACAGCATGGTAATTTGCTTTGGTTATAAATTTAGTCCTAATATGATAAGCATCTAAGAGGGATATAATAAAAACTTTCATATAGAGTGCATTGAATACTATGAAAAGTTTGATTCCTTATGATTGTTTTGAGATATGAAGATGGTGATATTAGAGTCAGGCTAGTGAGTAGTTGTGAATTTGAGAAATACTTGTGTTGAGGTTTGTGAGTCCCGTAGCATGCACGTATGGTGAACCGTTATGTAACAAAGTTGGAGCATGAGATATTTTTTGATTGTCTTCCTTATGAGTGGCGGTCGGGGACGAGCGATGGTCTTTTGCTACCAATCTACCCCCCTAGGGGCATGCGTGTAGTACTTTGTTTCGATGACTAATAGATTTTTTTCACTAAGTATGTGAGTTCTTTATGACTAATGTTGAGTCCATGGATTATACGCACTCTCACCCTTCTACCATTGCTAACCTCTCTAGTTCCGTGCAACTTTTGTCGGTACCATAAACCCACCATATACCTTCCTCAAAACAGCCATCATACCTACCTATTATGTCATTCCATAGCCATTCCGAGATATATTGCCATGCAACTTTCCACCGTTTCGTTTATTATGACACACATCATCATTGTCATATTGCTTGGCATGATCATGTAGTTGACATCATATTTGTGGCAAAGCTACCATTCATCATCTTTTATACATGTCGCTCTTGAGTCATTGCACATCCCGGTACACTGCCGGAGGCATTCATATAAAGTCATATTTTGTTCTAGCATCGAGTTGTAATTTTTGAGTTGTAAGTAAATAAAAGTGCGACGATCTTCATTATTAGAGCATTGTCCCATTTGAGGAAATAAAAAAAAGAGAAAAGGCCAAAAAAGAAGGCCCAAAAAAATGAGAAAAGAAAAAAAAGAGAAAAAGAGAGAAGGGGCAAAGTTACTATCCTTTTACCACACTTGTGCTTCAAAGTAGCACCATGATCTTCATGATAGAGAGTCTCCTATTTTGTCACTTTCATATACTAATGGGATTTTTTTATAGAACTTGGCTTGTATATTCCAACGATGGGCTTCCTCAAATTGCCCTAGGTTTACATGAGCAGCAAGTTGGATGCACACCCACTTAGTTTTCTTTTGAGCTTTCATAAACTTATAGCTCTAGTGCATCTGTTGCATGGCAATCCCTACTCACTCACATTGATATCTATTGATGGGCATCTCCATAGCCAATTGATACACCTAGTTGATGTGAGACTATCTCCTTCTTTTTGTCTTCTCCACAACCACCTTCTATTCCACCTATAGTGCTATGTCCATGGCTCACGCTCATGTATTGTGTGAAAGTTGAAAAAGTTTGAGAACGTCAAAAGTATGAAACAATTGCTTGGCTTGTCAACGGGGTTGTGCATGATTTAAATATTTTGTGTGATGAAGATGGAGCATAGCAAGACTATATGATTTTGTAGGGATAAGCTTTCTTTGGCCATGTTATTTTGAGAAGACATAATTGCCTTGTTAGTATGCTTGAATTATTACTGTTTTTATGTCAATATTAAACTTTTGTTTTGAATCATCAGATCTGAACATTCATGCCACAATAAAGAAATTACATGGATAAATATGTTAGGCAGCATTCCACATCAAAAATTCTATTTTTATCATTTACCTCCTCGAGGACGAGCAGGAATTAAGCTTGGAGATGCTTGATACGTCTCCAACGTATCTATAATTTTTTATTGTTCCATGCTATTATATTATCTGTTTTGGATGTTTTATATGCATTAATATGCTATTTTATATTATTTTGGGGACTAACCTATTAACCTAGAGCCCAGTGCCAGTTCCTGGGTTTTCCCCGTTTTTGAGTTTCACAGAAAAGGAATACCAAACAGAGTTCAAACGGAATAAAACCTTCGCGATGATTTTTCTTGGACCAGAAGACAACCAGGAGACTTGGAGATGAAGTCAAAAGAGCCACGAGGCGGCCACAAGGACGGAGGGCGCGGCCAGGGAGGTAGGGCGCGCCCCACCCTTGTGGGGCCCTCATGCACTCCCTGACCTAATTCTTGTGTCTATATATTACCATATATTCGCAAACCTATAGGGGCATCCACGAAAACACTTTTCCACCACCGCAACCTTCTGTACTCGTCAGATCCCATCTAGGGACCTTTTCCGGCACCCTGCCGGAGGGGGATTCGATCACGGAGGGCTTCTACATCAACTCTATTGCCTTTCTGATGAAGCGTGAGTAGATTACCACAGACCTACGGGTCCATAGCTAGTAGCTAGATGGCTTCTTCTCTCTCTTTGATTCTCAATACCATGTTCTCCTTGATGTTCCTGGAGATCTATTTGATGTAATACTTTTTTGCGTTGTGTTTGCCGAGATCCGATGAATTGTGGATTTATGATCAGCTTATCTATGAATATTATTTGAATCTTCTCTGAATTATTTTATGCATGATTTAATATCTTTGTAATTCTCTTCGAACTATCGGTTTGATTTGGCCAACTAGATTGGTTTTTCTTGCGATGGAAGAAGTGCTTAGCTTTGGGTTCAATCTTGCGGTGTCCTTTCCCAGTGACAGCAGGGGCAGCAAGGCACAAATTGTATTGTTGCCATCGAGGATAAAAAGATGGGGTTTTCATCATATTGTTTGAGTTAATTCCTCTACATCATGTCATCTTGCTTAATGCGTTACTCCGTTCTTTATGAACTTAATACTCTAGATGCATGTTGGATAGCGGTCGATGTGTGGAGTAATAGTAGTAGATGCAGAATCATTTCGTTCTACTTGACACAGACATGATGCCTATATTCATGATCATTGCCTTAGATATCGTCATAACTTTGCACTTTTCTATCAATTGCTCGGCAGTAATTTGTTCACCCACCGTATTATTTTCTCTCTTGAGAGAAGCATCTAGTGAAACCTATGGCCCCGTGTCTATTTTCCATCATATAAGTTTCCGATCTACTATTTTGCAATCTTTTACTTTCCGATCTATAAACCAAAAATACCAGAAATATTTACTTTATCGTTTGTTACATGCATCTATCTCTATAACATCTCACCTTTGCAAGTAACCGTGAAGGGATTGACAACCCCTTTATCGAGTTGGGTGCGAGTTGTTTGATTGTTTGTGCAGTTATTCGGTGACTCATGCATTGTCTCGTACAGGATTGATACCTTGGTTCTCAAACTGAGGAAAATACTTATCTCTACTTTGCTGCATCACCCTTTCCTCTTCAAGGGAAAAACCGACGCAAGCTCAAGAAGTAGCAACTGGGGATGACGGTAACGATCCGGAGACCAAGGGGGCGGCAGAGCTTGGAGGCGCGGACGAGTGATTTGGAGAAATTTCCTAAACTTCAACCCGCGGCATATATACACAGTCACTGTCGGTGTGACTGAGTGGAACGACTCGGTGGCATCGAGATCCAAAACTGCTAGCAGTTACGACAACTCGGTGTGACCGAATTGTTCAAATCGGTTGCACCGAGATGAAAACCTAGATCGACTTAATGAATTCGGTGAGACCGAGTGTGATTGGTCTGACTGAGATGCATTCAGAGGTTTTGTAAGTTTAAGCCCTTGACGGATCGGTGGCTCCGAGTGCTCCACACCAGGAGGGTCCGAATTCGACTTGTTCAAGCTTTGTGATGTAGCATGAATAGAGTTTGAGAAGAGAAAAGCATAGATAGCTAGAGGGAGTACTTAGGCATTCTTGTCCATCCATTTGGCAACAGAAAAACCAAACAATCAAAGCAACAAATGGATGTCCTCGGATGGAGAAAATTAGAGTTGATTTAGCTCAATTCTTAGAGCAAAGCTCCCCCTAGATGTGATATCCCCCTAAGAGGGATGAACTAACCTTGGGTTTTGTCGATGATGACTTCATGTAGATGTTGAAGATGTGGATGCTCAATGTTGATGTAGATCATTTAGAGAAATCCATTGGAGTGAGTTGCACTTTCAATACCTACATGGGTTAGTCCCACAAGGAACACACAAGGATACCTATAGACATAGTGTGAAATATACATATGATGATGTCCATGGAAGCATTAGGTTACCGTGTCCCTTGTCTTACCAACAAGAGGGTTTGTGACTCCTTGACCTAGTGCGTTATATGGAAGTTGATTACACTTGTCCTTGCCAAAATGAGTATATGTGAAGTATGTTGGCGGAGTAACCCTCAAGAACTCTCTAGTTCTTCTACTTTGTGACCCACATCAACTTGATGGGAATACTTGGACTTATAGTCGTACTTGATGAAGTAGAACTTGATGTAGTCTTGGGAACCCACTTGACCAAGGCCTTTGGAGCTTCTTAAAATGAATCAATCTCTTCTTGAAGCTTGTCCTTGCCTTTTAGCTTGTGGTCTTGTGGTGGAAGATCATCTTGAGCTTGTGTTCCCTTGAAAGAAGTAGGGTCATACTTCTCTTGTTGAGGAACAAACTTTGTCTTGGGGTATTGATCTTCTTCCCACTCAACTCCATTGGCATTGAACTTGCGTTCAAAACCAACACCTTGATTCTTCCAGTGCCTTCCTTGCTTGCGCACAATTTCCTCAAATTGCTTACTTCCGGCAAGGCTCTTGTAAACACCTTTCTCTATAATTCCCTTCAATAAGCTATTTTCTTGCTCAAGTGTAACATGGCTAAGAGAATCATTAGTGGAATCAATAGAACTACTAGAAGCAACAATATTGGATTTAGCATGATTATTTTTACTACTAGAAGAAGAATATTTCTTGCTCTTGTTGCTAATTTTACTTGTGGCATGTAAGTAGATAAGAGTAAATGCTTAACAATGTAAGAAGAACTTTTCTTTCAAAGATCATCATTGATTGCCTTTAAGAACCCATGCTCTTGATCTAAATTGAGCTTCTCAAAGCGTAGCTTGTCATGAGTTTTTAAAAGCTCTCGATGATCCTCTAAAGTAGTTTCATAAGCTAACTTAAGAGTGTTTAGTTCTTTAGTTAGACGCTCAATCTCCTTCTTATCATTATCATTCGTTTCATCTTGATTAGCATGATTAATAGCAATTTCATCATAGTTTTAATCACTAGTGTTCTCAACAAGTAAATCATCATCACCTAGCAAATCGTCTTCATCACTATTGAAATCAACATACTCGGGGTGTGATACCTTAGGGCCTTTAGCCATGAAGCATCTTCCAATTCCTTCATTTGGTGAGTCGAATATGTCGTAGGAGTTGGAGGACACAAGTGCAAGACCGGCAACACCTTCATCTTGAGTACATTCAAAGTCGGAGTGATAACTTCTCTCGGAGTAGTTGTCAGAGTCGGAACCAGATACCCATTCACCAACGTGAGCTTGATGTCTTCGTATTGTGTAGCTCTTTGATGACCTGTCCTTCCTTTTCGAATCCTTGCTTCTGCGACAGGGTCCTCGTTCATGAAGATCATCTCTACTCCTCTCTCTTGGAGGTGATTCCTCTCTTTTAATTCTCCTTTTAGGTGAGTCTTCTCTTCTTTTGTAGGGAGCCGTACACTCACTAGAGTAGTGTCCGGGTCTTCCACAATTGTAGCAATTGCGATCACGACTAGAAGATCTTTTTTCATTGTAGGACCTTGACTTGGAACTTCTCTCTTTGCTTCTACTCTTGTAGAACTTGTTGAAGTTCTTCACCATTATGCTCAATTCTTCATTGAAGACTTGTTTCTCGCTTGATGTTGTAGGAGCATCACATGAACCTTTGTAATTAAGCACCACTGGCCTTGTTGTGAAGCTCTTCCTTATCCTTGAGTGACATCTCATGAGCAACAATTCTACCAATGACTTCTGTTGGCTTGAGATCTTTGTAGTTTGACATCATTTGGATCAAGGTGCACACGGTATCATATTTTTCATCCAAGGCTCTTAGGATCTTCTTGATGATGAATCTGTCGGTCATCTCTTCGCTTCCTAAGCCGGCAATCTCATTTGTGATGACAGCAAGCCTAGAGTACATTTCAGCGACTCCTTCACCATCCTTCATTTTAAACTTGTCAAGTTGACTTTGAAGCACACCCAATTTGGATTCCTTGACAGACTCGGTACCTTCACGCATATCAACCAAAGTATCCCAAATTTCCTTTGCATTCTCAAGACGGCTGATTTTGTTGAATTCTTCGGGGCACAATCCATTGAAAAGAATATCGCAAGCTTGAGCATTGTATTGCAACATCTTCAATTCTTCCGCGGATACTTCACGATCCGGTTCTCTTCCATCCTCGAAGTATTCACCTTGCAAGCCAATACGCAGAATAGCCCAAACTTTTTATCTTATGCTTCCAACTAGCAAAATTAGTACCATCAAAGTAAGGACCTCTACGGTGGTAATTTCCCTCGCTAGACGCCATACTCTCCTTGGTTGTGAAACCAAGGCTATGATCACCAAAGCTATGGAAATCAAGGCAAATGGAGACAAAAGCTCTGATACCACTTGTAGGATCGAAAGTAGGTCTAGAGGGAGTGATTAGACTACTTGACCAGATAAAAATCTAGCCTTCTCCCAATTTTAAGTCTTGGCAGATTTTAGCAACTATCACAAGTCAAGAAATCAACCTACACATGCAACTCTAAGAGTGTAACAGCGGAAAGTATTGCATATGAAGGTAAACGGAAGGGTTTGGAGAAGGCAAACACAATGTAGACATGGAGATTTTTGGCGTCGTTCCAATGGTGGTGCTATCGTACATCCACGTTGATCGAGACTTCAACCCACGAAGGGTAACGGTTCGCGAGTCCATGGAGGACTCCACCCATGAAGGGTCCACGAAGAAGCAACCTTGTCTATCCCACCATGGCCATTGCCCACGAAGGACTTTCCTCAGTCGGGTAGATCTTCACGAAGTAGACGATCTCCTTGCCCTTACAAACTCCTTGGTTGAACTCCATAATCTTGTCGGAGGCTCTAAGTGACACCTAACCAATCTAGGAGACACCACTCTCCAAAAGGTAATAGATGGTGTGTTGATGATGAACTCCTTGCTCTTGTGCTTCAAATGATAGTCTCCCCAACACTCAACTCTCTCTCACATATTTTCCTATGGTGGAAATATGATTTGAGTGGAAAGCAACTTGGGCAAGGCTAGAGATCAAGATTCTTGTGGTACGATTGGAATATGTTGGTCTCAACACATGAGTAGGTGGTTCTCTATCAAAAAATGAGTAGTGGAAGTGTAGGCACATTCTGATGGCTCTCCCTTGAATGGAGAAGGGGTGGAGGGGTATATATAGCCTCCACACAAAATCCAACCATTACACACATTTGACCCAACTCGGTCAGACCGAATAGAAGAACTCGGTGACACCGATTCAGTTCAAAATGTGAACCTTAGGAATCATGGTGGGACCGAGATGATCCGATGTGATCAACTCGGTGGGACCGATGTGCTAGGGCTAGGGCAAAACCTCATCTCAGTGAGACCGATTGCATGAACTCGGTGAGACCGATTTCAACAATGAGTAAACACAGAGTTGGTCAGGCAAACTCGATGGGACCGATCGCTCATTTCGGTGAGACCGAAATGTTATGAAGGGAAACAGAGAGTTTGTCATGCAAACTCGGTGGGACCAATCACTCATTTCCATGAGACCGAAGTGTTATGAAGGGAAACAGAGAGTTTGCAATGCCATCTCGGTGAGACCGAGATCCGTATCGATGAGACCAAATTGTCTAGGGTTTCTAGCAGTGGCTAGGTCAAATGAACTCGGTGGCTCCGGATAGATCAAATCGGTGGGGCCGAGTTTGACTCTAGGTTTTGGACATATGTGGAAATGAGAAAGTGGCTGAGGGTTTGGAGCAATATCACTAAGCACTTTGAGCAACTAGATCATTAAGCAACACCTCATCCCCTTTTAATAGTATTGGCTTTCCTATGGACTCAAGGTGATCTTGGATCACTAAAATGAAAGTGAAGAGTCTTGAGCCTTTCCAAATCTTTGTCCTTACCATTTTGAAGGGTCCACATCTCTAGTCCATGCCATGCCAATCATTGAACTTTTTGAAATATTTAACTTGAATGGATATTAGTTCAGTGAGCTATATGTTGTTATGAATTACCAAAATCACCCAGGGATTAGTTGCACTTTCAAGGACGTACAAGCAGCATCCAAGGTCAGGCCCCCTCTCTTGATTTCTTGTTCTTCCCGCCCCTTCCCCTCCATTCCATTCCTTGATGCATTTCTCTGATGGATGGGTTGGGTTGGTTACAGACTGACCAGATGGAGGAGGAGGAGGAAAAGGACTAACTATGCCCCTTGATGGCTAGCCCCCCACGAACAACCTCTTTTTTCTCTTGTTTTAATTCATTAAAGCCAAGCACGACCCAGCAGCCAATCAAGCAAGCAAGCAAAGGTACCATCACGGATGGTGCATCGATCTATTGTTGATACTACCTAGTATGATGTTTTCTCTGTCTTGTCATGTGCTACTAGTATATACAGTATGACGCTGAATTGTTCCCCTTCTCTCTGTAGTGTAGTGCGCCTTGCTGTAGATCCAGCATGCCAACGGATCGATCCATCAAGGGGACTTCTTCGACCTCAATTGGTTCATCTTGGGTAAATGACGTGCTAACTGCTAATGGTTGTTGTTAAACGACCTGGTTGGTTTTTGACTACTGCTTCATTAGGTAGCAGCTAGCTATGTATGTACCACGTGGTGACCCATGCATTTGGACTACTCTGTACTACTATTGACCACCATATGGTGCTATTGCATTCTAGCTATATGAATTTTGTTTTTATAATATAATATTGTTAGGTCGTTGGTGCAGAAGAAATCTGCACAAATAAGTACTTCTCATCATATTTTGATCTGTACTCTTATTTCCATATAAAATGCCTACTAAAGGTCGGGGTCAATGCTTAGGTATTGACGGCATCACCTGAAACATCAAAAAAAATGGCATTAGTGAGACACGTAATGCATCCAGACTGAGGTTTGGTTGGTTTTCAAAGTCCAACTATTGGGTGTGACCATCCGCTAAGGTCTAAGCATTGTTGCTGGCTTGCTTACATATGTTCTGTTCTCATCCTGGATGAGTAGTGTTTTCTAGGCCAATTTATGTCAAATTGCAGACAAGTCCACCCTGGTGGTGTTTTGGCTTAATATTGAGGATTTGCATTTGCCATGGTTATTCATAACATAGGGTTGATGAAATCTTACTCTTTTAATCACAACAACATAGCAGTAACATGTTATCACTTTGGATGAAGAAAATCATTTGTAATAAGTTCTTCCATGTTTGATTGCCTCCATTGTCAAGCAGTGTTTCGTGTTGTATACATTTCCTGCTACACGGTTCAACCAACTACAGTAGTCCTTTTGATGCATGGGACTTGCATATGTTCTTCTGCACTTGAAACATCAACATTTATTTTTCCTTTTTTCTGGAATAATTGGTGAACTTCAGATTATGCAAACATGTTGCATTTCGCACCATCAAAGCTTATTACTACATTTGTTGCTTGCTCCAAGTGTCTTGGTCTTGGATTTTATCCTAGTGTGCACATCACTCCTATATTTCTTGATAATGAAGATGCTTGCTCCTAGTGTCTTCGTCTTGGATTTTATCCCAGTGTGCACAACACTCCTGTATTTCTTGATAATGAAGTTAGTTACCCTCCGATTTGGATGACCCATTTAGTTGAAACTAGTTTCTGCACCATATGCTATCTAGCTGTTGGGTGCTAATTCTAGCTACTTTATATGAAGCAAGAGTTATCTTGCAGCCATCTAATATGTAATTCTAATAATATTTCATATCCTGATTTTTTACTTGTATATGTCATTCATGCATGAATTCCATTTCTTATGTACCAGCTCCCTAATCAGGTTTTTTGTTTTTTGGGTTGCTATCTTAGGAGAGAACCTGGTGTCCTATATGGGGAAGCAAAATAGCAGCTCACAACTCCGACCTGCAACTCCCGATGAAGGCACACCGACGCACCATGCTGCTCCCTTGGAAGCTCGGCTCCTAGACCGTAACTTTCTCTCAATTTGTGCTCTGCTTGATACCGGTTCCTTGTATTGTTGCTGTATTGCTTCTAAACAAGATGCTCTTAATCTATTGGTATATTCTCACCAAATGCACTAGGTTGGCCCTTTTACAAATATATCTCAGTTTTTCTGTTATGAGAATGTTATATGCACGGTTTCTTATTAGATCTCAAATTCTGCAGCTATTTTTCATCGTTAGGAGAATTTTATATGCATGGCTTCACTTGATTTCCTAACTTTTCTGATTTATAACCTGCAGATGATGGCCTTCATTCGTCAAAAGTTGGTGTACAAGAGCTCCAGCAGAAGAATCCCGAAGAAATCCCACCCAACATTGTGTTTTAATTAGCTCCCTGGAGCTGGCCATGTTAATATTAGGTGTATCTTATAGATGAATACCTGATTTGTACTGCCATGATTGTAAAGTACTTTGTTTGGTTGTCGTTTGAAATTTTATGTGTTAATGGCTCTATTTGAATCAAGTAATTGGCTATTGCACAAATAGTGAACTGATGTGTGGCATCTAAACAACACCCTTGGGTCCCATTTCACTAGTGCGTCCTTTAAAATGGGAAACAAACAAAAGAAAACTGACAAGTGGGACCTAATTGGATGACCTGACTAGTAGGACCTAGTCCAAAATGAATTGTAAAAAGGCTGAGGCCCAAATAAGAAAAGGAAGCAAAAAGGCCAAAGGCCTTGAAAATAGAAGGATAAATTGTTGGGTTTGCCCATATAGCCGACCAGAATTAACAAGGAAAAAATATATTAAATGGGCTGAATTATTGGGCTCAGCCCATGTAAAACACCAAATTGGACCAGGCTAATTCTTATCAAGGACCAATTCAATTGGTCGCAATTTTTCCATGTAAGCTTGCCACGTTGGATCCGACGTGGCCTGGGCAGACAACCAGCGACCAAAACAAATGGCCGTAGGACCAACGACCTTTTGTTTTGGTCATTGCATTCTACGACCATATCACAAAGAAGGTCGTTAATTTTCATTCAAGACGGTAAGATTTTGACCAATTGTTTTTGGTCATAAAAAGATTACAAATGAAAAACAATGACATTCAGCGACCAATAGTGATGGTCGCAAGTTGACATATTTCTTGTAGTGCTTGCAGTCCATGCAATAAAGAGACAACCCTAAGGCTCCTACTGGTTGTCAATATTGCAAAACATGATCATCTCATACATCAACATATATCACATCATATCTTGACCATATCACATCACAATATTCCCAGCAAAAACAAGTTAGACGTCCTCTACTTTGTTGTTGCAAGTTTTATGTGGCTGCTATGGGCTTCTAGCAAGAACCGTTCTTACCTATGCAAAAATTTCACGCCCAATATGCGACCCTATCCAAGAGGAACTCGAAGGTCCCACCAAGGATAGACCCGCATATTGAAACGCTTTTGCAAGGTGGATATCATTACATCAACACTACATAATAGATGGGGATACATACAAAAGGCATACAATGCCACATGAATACATCAATACATCATACATAAGATCCACATCCGACTACGGATGAAACACAAACAGAAGCTCAAACGACATCCACCCTGCTAGCCCAGGCTGCCGACCTGGAACCTATCCCTTGATCGAAGAAGAAGCAGAAGAAGAACTCCAAAACAAGTAACATCGCTCTCGCGTCATGATCATCGCATAACCTGTACCTGCAACTGGTGTTGTAGTAATCTGTGAGCCACGAGGACTCAGCAATCCCATTACCATGGGTATCAAGACTAGCAAAGCTTAATGGGTAAGGAAGGGGTAAAGTGGTGAGGTTGCAGCAGCGACTAAGCAAGTATGGTGGCTAACTTATGCAAATAAGAGCGAGAAGAGAAGCAAAGGAACGGTCGTGAAACTAGCAATGATCAAGAAGTGATCCTGAACTCCTACTTACGTCAAACATAACCCAAAAACCGTGTTCTCCTCTCGAACCACCCCGAAAAGAGACAATCACGGTTACACACGCGGTTGATGCATTTTAGTTAAGTCAAGTGTCAAGTTCTCTACAACCGAATATTAACAAATTCCCATCTGCCACATAACCGTGGGCACGGCTTCCGAAAGATAATACCCTGCAGGTGTCCCAACTTAGCCCATTATAAGCTCTCACGGTCAATGAAGGATATTCCTTCTCCCGGGAAGACCCGATCAGTCTCGGAATCCCGGTTTACAAGACATTTCGGCAATGGTAAAACAAGACCAGCAAAGCCGCCCGATGTGCCGACAATCCCGATAGGAGCTGCACATATCTCTTTCTCAGGGCAACACCGGATGAGACATCCTACGAGTAAAACCAGACCTCGAGTTTCCATGAGGGGCCCCCGCAGTCTACTCAGTTCGGACCAGCACTTAGAGAAGCACTGGCCCGGGGGGGTTAAAATAAAGATGACCCTCGGGAGCGCGACTCCCAAGGGAAAAGAAATAGGTGATAGGCAAATGGTAAAACCAAGGTTGGGCCTTGCTGGAGGAGTTTTATTCAAAGAGAACTGTCAAGGGGTCCCCATAACACCCAACCGCGTTAGGAACGCAAAATCAAGGAACATAACACCGGTATGACGGAAACTAGGGCGGCAAGAGTGGAACAAAACACCAGGCATAAGGCCGATCCTTCCACCCTTTACCAAGTATATAGATGCATTAATTAAGTATGAGAGATATTGTGATATCCCAACATAAACATAATCCAACATGGAGCAAACTTCATCTTCACCTGCAACTAACAATGCTATAAGAGGGGCTGAGCAAAAGCGGTAACATAGCCAAACAATGGTTTGCTAGGAAGGGTGACAAAGGTTAGAGGTGGTTCATGGCAATTTGGGAGGCTTGAAGAGCAAGTGATAGGTAGCGCAGCATAGCGATAGAACGAAGCAACTAGCATAGCAATGATAGTAATGAGATCCAAGGTTACGTTCATCTTGCCTGAAATCCCGCTAGGAAGAAGAACGAGTCCATGAAGAAGATGAAGCCACGAAGACGAACCAAGCGTAGATGAACGAATCCTCACGATCGCAACGAAACAGGAACTATCGAGAAGTAGCACAACCGGAAAGAAGCAAACAACATGGTAAACACACAACACATAACAAGACATGATGCTCAACCAAGTATGATGCATGACAAGGCTATATGATGCTACTCATGGCAAGAGATGATGCATACAAGAGCAACACATCAAAGCAACTTTAAATGAGGTCGGAAGCAACATATAACAATTCCGGTAAGTCCTCATATGCAAGTTTCAAAATTGGTCCAGATCTGAATAAACTTTATGTTCAAGTTGTTAAAAAGCAAGTTAATATGCACCAAGATGATCTACACGAAATTCTAGTCAAGTTACATATAAAGTTCGTTTAATTCGGAGCTACGGCCTAGAAGATATGAGCAAAACAAGTTAAACATGGCATTGATGCAAAATGCATTCAAATATCAAGCAAACACACTCAAAACAAGGATGCAACAAGGTAACATAAAACTACATGCAAAACTAAGCAAATTTCACATAGAGCATGCTCAAAAAGGAGCAACGGTTCATCACATACACTCCAAACAAGATATAACAACAATCTGTCCAAAACAGCAACTAGGCATCTTACAAGCATCAAAACAATATGCTACAGCACCCCAGCATGAACACAAAAGGCATGGATGTGATGTACAGGTAAAGCATAACACAACATGAACACTGAGCTATCTCCAAAAATTACTAGAACATGCTCAAAAGGACATGGCAAGATTGCAAATAATAACAGTTTCACAGACTTAGCAGAATTTCACTAGACATGACAGAAATAACATCAGGTTGCTCAGTTTAGAGCTATCCAACAACATGCTACAGGAACTGATCATAGAAAAAAAAGGCATGGCATAAATCTACTAATTTCATAGAACAAAAGTCCCTTACTGAAAACGAGCCAAAAAGGCACAGAAGATATGATGGCACCCATGTAACATAGCAAGTTTCATAAACAGATTCAGACAGTGAAAATAACAGTGCATGGCAGAAACAACGATAAGTAGGCATGTTGGTGAGCTTGTACTACTCACCACAGAGCATTACATGGCATGTGAAGTCAACCAACAGCAAGATGGCATAAATATGAAGCTAAGAATAGCAAGAGCATGTCCATAGGGTGCATGGATCACTAGAAAAACACATGGCAAAACTGAACTAAATGTTGACAGGCTGACAGCAACATTATTTAGCAATTTAAGAGCTACATTACAACAAGATACATCAGGCTATAAATGCAAATAATGACCTGGATGTATACATAATAACATATTTAACAAAACACCCTTAGTAAACATCTCCATATTATGCATAGAACTCATGGTGACAGCAGGTTTACATGGCATCACAATGTTACAGCTACAGACTTAGCAGAAATGACTAAGTCACAGAAATCAGCAACATCATGGAGGCTACTTTGCATGCTTATTCTAGTCACCACATAGATCACAAAAATACAAGACAAGCACCTCTATAAATATGGCATGATGTAGTCAAAACACATGTAGAGCTCATGCTCATAGGATGCACACACAAAATGCAATGAAAAAGACAAATCACCAAGTTATAACAGTTTCAGCAGATTAACATCATATAGCACTCTTGCAACAATGATTAGGGCATTACGATGGACTCAACCAAGCATGGCACAATGGAACAAAATTAAGAGCATCTCATAACGAACATTTTGATATATTATATGCATGAATCGAAGCACGGAGCACGAAGTTATGTCATGATGAACAGGGCAACATAATGCAACAATTTCGGGACTTGGCAGAAATTTACCACTCCGAACATCTGGACGGAACGAAGCGGGACGGGGAGATCCGGGCGGGGGGAGGCGTGTTTGGTTCGCTGCACTGGTGGATCTGATCCCGCCTCACCGGATCTGGGACAAGGCGACTCCGGCAACGGCGGAGGTCGGGGACGGCGTGGACGGGGCGAGGCGACGCAGGGGCGGCGCCGGTGGAGAGGTGCGGCGGCGGAGGCGAACGGCGAGGAGGGCGGAGGAGCAAGGCGGCGGCGGGCGAGGTCGCCGCGGCGAGCGGGCGGCGGGGGTCACCGGCGTCGGGCGGCAAGGTGGCCGGCGGCGGGGTCGGGCACGGAGGCGGCGCGCGGGGCGGACGGGCGTCCGTGCGGGCCTAGGCGGGCCGCGGCGGCGGGGATGGCGCGGGAGGCCACGTGGCCGGATCTGGTTGGCCGGGGCGCCGGCTAGAGCTGAGGTGGCACGCGAGGATTGGCCGGGCGATGTGGCTGGCGGCGGTGGAGGCATCCGGCGACGGCGCGGACATGTCCGGTGGCGCGAGGGGAGCGGGGCTAGGGTTTGGACTGCGAATTTCGGGGAAGGGGACTTATTTATAGATAGAGGGAGCTAGGAGAGTCCAAATGGGGTGCGGTTTTCGCCCACACGATCGTGATCGAACGGCGGAGAGCATGGGGGGGTTTTTGCTGGGTTAGTGGGCTGTGGTGGAGGGGTGCTGGGCTGCAAAGAGAGAGGGGTTTCGGGCTACGCGGTTAACCGTTGGGGCCGCAAACGACCTGCAAATGGAACGAAATTTGACGGGCGGTCTACCGATGATATACCAAGGCCACTCGGCAAAACGCGTCCCATTCCGAGAACGTTTTTCTCCCGCTCACGAAACAAGGTCTGAGAGGGGCGACGGGCGCGTGCGAGAGTGGTCTGGGCTCAGAACGGCCAACGGAGAGAACCGGCGGAACCCGAACGGATGCAAGTTTTGAAAAACATGCAGATGAAATGCAGATGATGACATGGCAAAATGCAACACGCAAGAAAATGACATGGCAACAACGACGTATAACTGGCGGACACCTGGCGCATCGAATCCGGGGCGTTACAAAAAACCACAACGGTGGTTCATCAAGTTTGTTGTTTTAACCTTCTTCAAGGATTGGCAGCAGTCAAATTCGATTCAACTAAAGTAGGCAAAAAAGACACTCGCCAGCCACCTTTATGCAAAACTAGTTGCATGTCTATCGGCGGAACCGGTCTCATGTACGTGGACATGTAAGGTTGGTTCGGTCCGCTTCATCCCACAATACCGCCAAATCAAAATAAGACATTGGTGGTAAGCAGTATGACTATCACCACCCACAACTCTTTGTGTTCTACTCGTGCATATCATGTACGCATAAATCTGGCTCTGATACCACTGTTGGGAAACGTTGCATGGAAAACAAAAATATTTCTATGCACACGCAAGATCTATCCATGGAGATGCATAGAAATGAGAGGGGAGAGTGTGTCTACGTACCCTTGTAGACCGTAAGCAGAAGCGTTTAGTAACGTGGTTGATGTAGTCGAACTTCTTCGCGCTTCAACCAATCAAGTACCGAACGTACGGACCTCCACGTTCAGCACACGTTCATCTCGGTCACGTCCTCCGCCTTCTTGATCCAGCAAGACGACGAGGTAGTAGATGAGTTCCTGCAGCACAACGGCATGGTGATCGTGATGGTGAAGTGATCTCCGCAGGGCTTCGCCTAAGCACTACGAAAATATGACCGGGGGTGTAAACGGTGGAGGGGGGCGCCGCACACGGCTAAGACAATGTTCTGGTTGTGCTAGGAGCCCCCCTCCCACATATATAGGTGGGAGGGAGAGGGGAGTGGCCAAGGGCCGCCCCCAAGTAGGTCGAATCCTACTTGGGGTCTTCCCCCAAGTGGTGCCTCCCCCTTACTTATTTGGAGTGCGGGGGGAAGGAAGGAGGAGGTGCCCCCCCTTTCCTTTCTCTCGTGAGGAGGGAAAGGCAGGAGGGGCCACCCCTCCCCTTTCCTTCCCCTAGGGCCGGCCAACCAAGGGAAGGGGCGCACCAGCCCCCTTGTGTGCTGGTCTGTCCCCCATTTGGCCCGTAAGGCCCATGCACTTGTCGGGGGTGCCCGGAACCCCTTCCGGTGCCCCGATGAGTACCGGTGCACTCCGAAACTATTCCGGTGTCCGAATACCATCGTCCTATATATCAATATTTACCTATCGACCATTTAGAGACTCCTCGACATGTCTATGGTCTCAGCCGGGACTCCGAACAACATTCGCTCACCAAATCATATAACTCATATAACACTATATCGTCAACGAACGATAAGCATGCGGACCCTATGGGTTCGAGAACTATGTAGACATGACCGAGACACGTCTCCGGTCAATAACCAATAGTGGAACTTGGATGCCCATATTTGCTCCTACATATTCTACGAAGATCTTTATCGGTCGAACTGTTATGACAATATACGTAATTCCCTTTGTCCATCGGTATGTTCTTGCCCGAGATTCGATCGTCGGTATCTTCATACCTAGTTCAATCTCGTTAACGACAAGTCTCTTTACTCATTCCGTAATACATAATCTTGCAACTAACTCCTTAGTCACTTTGCTTGCAAGGCTTCTTATGATGTGTATTACCGAGAGGGCCCAGAGATACCTCTCCGATACTCGGAGTGACAAATCCTAATCTCGATCTATGCCAACTCAACAAACACCTTCGGAGATACCTGTAGAGCATCTTTATGATCACCTAGTTACATTGTGACGTTTGATAGTGCACAAGGCATTCCTCTGGTATCCGGGAGTTGCATAATCTCATAGTCGAAGGAATATGTATTTGACATGAAGAAAGCAATAGCAATAAACTGAACGATCAAAATTCTAAGCTAACGGATGGGTCTTGTTCATCACATCATTCTCCTAATGATGTGATCCTGTTATCAAATGACAACACATGTCCATGGTTAGGAAACCTTAACCATCTTTGATCAACGAGCTAGTCTAGTAGAGGCTTACGAGGGACACGGTATTTGTTTATATATTCACACATGTATTTAAGTTTCCGATCAATACAATTCTAGCATGAATAATAAACTTTTATCATGAATAAGGAAATATAAAATAATAATAACTTTATTATTGCCTCTAGGGCATATTTCCTTCACTAAATATTAGTCAAAAAACATCGTTGAATGCTACGGGATTCCAATCACATCCCATCATCTCATGGATCAAACTCCAGGTGAACTAAGTCACGATACTGATGCCTGCAAGCCAAACTGGGTAGTGTAGCAGTTTTGCAGAAGTATCCTAATGAGTAATCATCTCAACGAAGAGCGGAGGAGAGTATATATAATAGCGCTTCTGTCACACATAAGGTGTCGCCGTTCTTGTGTGAAGTAATTGCTTGAGCTTCTGCAAATATTGTTATTGTCCTAGCAAATGGATAAACCAGAGTAATGAGGATAAAAGGTTTAAAGTAACGAAGTTAAGAACTCTTATAGAAAATAACATGAATAAAAATAAAGGATATGTTTCCTGCAATGGAGAGATTAGGCGCGGAGAATACATGGGGAACTCACTTAAGTGCAGCTAGTCAAATGAAAATTCTTTGTCAAACTATATTGCGAGACAAGGGATTATGTATATGATATACCTTCTCATGCTGGCTCACTTCTTCCCTCATTCAAATATCCACTTCATTTTCTTCATTTCCAACTTGCTAGTGGTGAGCAAACATGTGGGCTTGAAGAAAACACAAACAAAGAGAATTCCAACAAAGCAAGAGCAAAGCTTTCTCTTCAAATTTATTATGCAAACTAAAAATTAACATGATAAAAAGACAAAGAAGAAAAATAAGATATGCATGCATGGATGGATGGATAACAAGGGGGTGAGCTGCCCCAAGCTTAGGCTCTTGGCCTACTCACTAATCCATGTCCTCGTCATCGTTGCCCCTGTGGTCAATGTGTGGCCACTACATATGTGACGAGCCACTAGAGGACTGACCTCCCATGCCAGGGTGTGGCTGGCAGAATGAAAAGAGGGTTTGTATGTTCCCACTCAGCAGGTTAATGCTGTTGTTGGCCTCACAGAGGTCCGTACGGATCCCTATGACTTGCTGCTACAACTGCTGAAACTCTACCCTAGGCACGTAATCATTGCCTTACCCAATGTTAACCTAGGGTGCAAATTGGGGAACGTGTTGGGGTGCATATTGGGGCACATTACCCCCAACTGTGAGCATGCCCTGCTGCTACGGCATCCCACTCCGGAGCGGGCTCGGGATGAACATCATTCCCGAACCCAGCTGCGTGCCTGTGCTTGTTAATTTCATCAATGGAGAGCACACACATATCATGCGTAGAAACAGTAAAAGCTTGCGGCAAGGGCAAGCGCACATCAGTGGTTTCCATATTAGGTAGGGGAATTTGTAGCAATGCTCCCCTTGCATGGGTCCAATAAAATGTGTTTAAATCATAATCCTACGGTTGAGCATCATAGGACCTGGAACGTGTGACATCTCATCCATATCAAGGCCAAAGTGCTCGGCAAGCCGAGTCACCATGCCTCCCACAACAATTGTCCCCCTCAGCTGTTTGTGTTGCCTAATGAGGTGAATCATCAAAAAAGCTCCCAAGTTTGGCTTGGGAGTGTTATTGGGGTGGAGTGATGCATGGAGCACACACATGTCGTAGCTCAACATGCCCCCGATGTTGTCCATACCGAAAATAGTGTTGGCAAGGAAAATCATGAAGTAATGAATGCCCGGGGTTTGTATGCTCGATACATTCTTGGAGGAGAGGTCATGCACAGCCTTGGCGGAGATGAGGTCCCATGTATGCAATGCATAAGCGATGGGCATGCCATGGTGTCGAGAACCCCTCGGTTCTCGAACCCAAAGATGTTGCACACTTCTCAAGCATCATCGTACGTGGAACTCGCCCGAGTGTGAAGGAGCAGCTCGCCGGCACCCTCGAATCATCGTGAGTGTGCTCGAAGGTGGAGAGGAACTCGACAGTGGTGCCGCCGTACGTCACGTAATGGAAGTTACTGATAACTCCCATGCTCACGTTGTTCGCTAGCCATGCGAAGTCGTTGTGGAGCCCTTGGGACTCAAAAAATACGTCACACTTACACTTCGTGGGCGTCATCCCCCGGCTGTTCACTCATGCATGGTCCCTAATGACAGTAGCACAGAGGTCGTCCCCCTCATTCCAGGCAGGCGTCGAGCGCGACCCCAAGGCCTTCTTCCCCATGGCAATCGCCGATCTAATCACTTCCTACACAACAAAAATAACAACATGAAAATGTAAGTTTAACATGGGGATCGAGTTCTAATACTACCTAAGATCAATGCTGACCTATTACTTTGAATCCTAACATGTAAATCAAATGAAAAATGAAAAATATTTGTATCTCAACTAGGATATGAACAAGGATGAAATCACCATCAAAACTTGCAAATGAAATTAGTGAGGAAAATGCTAGGGGAGGAATAAGGCGACCCCCCTGCGCCGGCGGTATGCTTATATGATAATTTGGAGCAAACGACTGCTCATACGGGCGCAAGCGCCCGTATGGAACGCCGTCTCACACTACAAAAAAAGACACATCCATGACATTTTGGGCCGAACGAATTTTTTTCCTGTCATGCTTATGACACTTCTATGACGATAATTGTGACAAAACCCGGTATAATCATAAATGTGGTGGGCTCCTACTTCTATGACAAAAAATCATGACAGAAAATGGGCTTTTCGTCCTGGGCGGGCCGGAGACGCAGTTGCATGACATTCTTTGGACCGTCCATGACGGAAAACCGTGGTAGAAGCGAGGGCGAGGAAAATATCAGGGGAGTTCCCGGTTACGGTGGGTGGTCGGGCACCGAGCGATGCGCGTTTCTGTCGTACGTACGTGCGTGTGTGCGAGGCGTTGCGCTCTAACTGAACCTGAGCGATTTCCCTAGCTACGTTACTGAACCTGAGCGATCGATCCCTTGCTGTTAACTGAACCCGAGTGATTCCTTCGCTACTGCTACTAACTGAAGTCGATCGATGCTGCCTCTGGATGAACAGTGAGCATTGTTGGGGGGGGGGGTTGGATGAACAGTTCCTGGTGGGGGGCTGGATGAACAGGACCCCGTGGTAGTAGAGGCCATTGCTGCTGGATGAACAGGACCCCGATCGAGCCGGTTGGGGGTGGATGAACGGGACCCCGTGGAGGGCTGGATGAACAGGACCCCGTGGAGGGCTGGTTGAACAGTAGCCGATGGAGGGCTGGATGAACAGTAGCCCGTGGAGGGGTGGTTGAATAGGACCCCATGGAGAGGGCTGGTTGAATAGTAGCCGATGGAGGAGCGGTGGAGGCTAGATGAACAGGAGCCCGTGGATGAACAGTCATAGGTGGAGGCTGGAGGAGGTCGACGGTGGATGAACAGTAGCCCGTGGAGGCTGGAGGAGGTCGACGGTGGAGATGAACAGTATCCCGTGGAGTCCCGTTTTGCGGTATGCCCCACCCCTCCCGATGAACAGGACCCCCGTTTCGACCGTAGCGCTCCAACACAAGTCCGTTTCCTCTGTTTTGCAGTACACCACACCCCTCCCGATCAACAGGACCCCGTTTCGACCGTAGGAGGTCCAAGAGAAGTCCGTTTCCTCCGTTTTGCGGTACGCCGGACCCCTCCCGATGAATTTTGACCATGGCCGGTCGAACACAAGGCCGTTTCCTCCGTTCTGCGGTACGCCAGGCCTCCTTTCCATCGGCTATTCCATCCAAGCCGGTTGGCTCCCGATGAACACCACGTATTCCGTTGCCTCCCCATGAACGCGACGATGTTTCTCCGTTCCGACCGAGCCGGTTCGCTGCCCGATGAACAGGACGCCATTGCTCCCGTCCGTTGCCTCTCCATGTACACAAGCCCTGGCCGTCCGTATATATATGCGCGAGTACACGCTCGAGACCCCGCCCGTATGTATGTACGTGGCCATATTGTTTTCCTTGTGGCTGTATGTACGTGTACAGGACTTAGACGGGACTGCGTGAACTACTATGTTGGGTTCTCTACAACGACACGTGCCGCTACTTACTCGGCCATGGTTCATACTTGCAGACAGACCAATCGACTAGTATGTACATACACGTTCGCGGCCAGAATGACAACGCTACGTACGCTTCGACCAGGTGGGTCCCAACTTTCAGGCACTTCCTTGTGTGCAAAGATGTAGCTGGTGGGTCCCAGCAGTCAGGGGAAACGTTTTTTTCGCGAAATACGGTGGCCCGTCCAGTGGGTCCCTGCTATCAGGTGGAGGAATCATTATTTTCCGCGTAATAAGGAGGCACTTCCTTGCTGCTGCCATGGACCCAGCTGTCAGCCTCTCCACGTATAGTACTCTTCCGACGGAAGTCGTTCATTGACCACATTGACCACGCCGCGCCAAGAGCACCAAGGCGGTGGACGATGGCGAGGCCTAGGAAGGGGACGACGCGGAGCTGGGGAAGACGCGGCAGTGGATGCCCACGCGGAGAGGAGTGCGAGGGTTCACTGGTTCGGCTACGGTGTGAGGCTGCCGTCACCGCAGGGCCTGGCCAGCGGTGGGACTAGTAGGGGCCGGTGAGGCCTCCGCGGCAGCACAACCAGCCACGAGAGGCAGGAGCAGGCAGCACGACCGGCGCTGCTTTGGGCGGCCGGAGCAAGAAGACCAGAGGTTGAAGAAGCACTACGGCCGTTGGATGGACATCGTACGGTCACTGGAGCTAGAGTCGTTCATATTGACTAAGTTGACAAAGCCCTCCATCACCGTCAACTTAGTAGGCCCACATGTCAGCCTCCCACTATGATGGGTCCCAGCTAGCAGGGGGTATTCATTTTTTTGTGTAATAAGGAGGCACTTCCTTGCGTGCGAAGATATAGCTGGTGGGTCCGACCTGTCAGCGGGGGGGGGGGACGTTTTTTTCGCGAAATACAGAGGCCCTTCTGGTGGTCCCAGATGTCAGGTGGAGGAATCATTATTTTGCGTGTAATAAGCAGGCATTTCCTTATGTGCGGCCGTGGACCTAGCTGTCAGCCTCTCCACGTACAGTCCATGTCCGATGGATGTCGTTCGTTGACCACGTTGACCACGGCGCGCCGAGACCACTAGGGCAGTGGACGACGGCGAGGCCTAGGAAGGGAACCTCACGGAGCCGGGGAAGACTCGGCAGTGGTTGCCCATGCGGTGGGGAGTACGAGGGTTTACTGGTCCGGCTGCCGTCGCTGGAAAATAAGAAGAGGTGTGGGTGAGTAGAGGAATGGCCTGGCCAGCAATGGAGTACGGTGGGGCGGTGCGGCCTGTGCGGCAGCACAGCCGGCCACGGGAGGCGGGAGCAGGCAGTCCCACCGGAGCTGGTTTGGGCGGCTGGAGCAAGAAGACCAGAGGTTGAAGAAGCACTACGGCCGTTGGATGGACATCGTACAGTCTCTACAGCTAGAATCGTTTATATGGACTAAGTTGACAAAGCCCTTGGTACGTGTCAACCTAGTAGACCCACAAGTCAGCCTCCAAATCTGTCCCAAGCAGCATACAACCCGAAATTTCTAGCTAGATTCAAATTAATTTAAAAACTAAACATACCTTAATTTAAATCCAATGAAATTTTACCCGCACAAAAACAATGAAATTTAAAATATCAAAATCCATAAGAAAAAAATATTTTGGAACTAATTGCCTGTTTGTTGTATTTTTTCATTTTACAGCCCATTTAATATTACTTATAGCCCATTTCTTATTACTTATAGCCCATTTTCTGGGCAAAATGCATCCCTCCTCGTCATGAAAGATTTCTGGCCCAGCAGGGCGTAGAAAAGCAAGTAGGCCTACGTTGGTTATTCTGCAAAAAAACAAAATAGCTGGTTAGCCATTTTCAGAATGGAAAAAAACAAACTGGGCTGGTCATGTGCTAAACATATGAAACAAAAGCCTGGGCTAGACGGGCAACAGCTCCCGAACAGCGCAGTTGATACCCTTCTCCGTCCCGAAAAAACAAAATTAGTGGGCGCGCTGCTGGGTCCCTACTGTCATCCTCACCATGTACAGTCATCTCCTTATTCATCTCGGTTGTTGACCATGTTGACAACACTGGAGGGCGGCGCCGCGGCGAGCAAACCAAGGCGGAGGACAATGGTGAGGCCTCGGACGGGAACGAACAGGAGCCGGAGAAGATGAACAGAGTTTTAGGGTGCAATGTGGCCATGATGTTTGCGCGGCAGCACAACCAGCCGTGGGAGGCGGGAGTAGGCGGTCCCGCCGGTGCTGGTTTGGCTTTGGCAGTTGGAGGAAGAAGAGACTGAAGAAACACGACAGACGTTGAATGTCAATCCAACGGTCAAGGTTGGCACAATCGTTTGTTGACTAAGCTCACACCAAGTAGCATACTTTTTTATATATAGGAAGAAAAGAAAAACTGGGTTCGTTCGCCTAATAACATTCCCGAAACTGTGACCGTTCGATCTTGCATCACAACTAAAACTGTGAGGAAAATGCGTTCGTCTGCCGTCCTCCTCCCAGGGAACGTTCGCCACATAAGTGACTAGCACCCTTGGTTTTCAACCGAGAGGTCTTGGGTTCGAGTCCCGGGAACTCTCAATTTTGTCCTCCTTCCTTCCTCACAAAAAAAAGAAAGAAAATCAAAGACTTGAGAAGGCGTACAGAACAAGCTAGTGTACCAGTAAAGAGACGTTGCTGAGTTTTAGAAAAGGGAGAGACATGCTCCTGTAGCTGGTTCGAATCCAAACCTAGACTACGACTATATATGGTGCTATGCTACTCTGCAAGTAATGAAACTGACATATCCAACGTTCGCTTCTCCTCTTCTCTACTTACTCTGCCTAGCATCAGAAGCTCTGGCCGCAACAACCATGTCCACTGGCTGCTCGTCCACCTACTCTTCAGCAGGCAACAACCAGATATGCACCAATTCGCCACCCGTACCATCGCCTGTGGGTCTCATCACCCCCCCGACACACGCACCGCAACTGGTTGCTCATCGCAACCCGCTACCGTTGGTGTGGTGCCACTACTGCAAATCACGCAGAGTCATCCGTCGCGTCTCAACCACAATCCTCAACCCTGGCCGAGTCTTCTACAAATGCCCAAATCATGGGGTAATAATATGTTTAAGTGTTGTTCTGCTGCTTTTAGTTGCTGATTTTTTTAATAGTTTGGTTGATGATCTTCCAATTTGATTCGTGCAGAAAAGGGAAGATTCATGTCATTTGTATATCTGGGAAATTGCTGATGTGGGGGAATGCAACTAAGCTGATTATTTGGTTAGCCGAGGAATCCCAATACCTGCAGGTTGGGGTGTAGGACAAGTAACTGAAGGAACGACAGAAGAGGAAGATGCAGAGCAGAAGGTTAAATATGCAGTTCCTCTGATCATGGCCAAGCAACAGCTGCTGAACGGCCTTGACAGTAATGAGGAGATGAAAGATCTTGTAAAGATAATGGGCAAAATCGATGTGCTCTGTAGGATGATTGTCTCTTTATTTGAAGTGTATGTAGCACTCGTGATGTATTCAGTGGCTATGACATGAGCACTTTGCTGAAACTAGTAATGAATGAAACCCGTGTAGTAGGCTGGGCATGGTGTTGTGAACATCTAATGATTTCTATTAACGGAAATCGGGGGTATCCCCTTTTGCTCATAAATAAATAAATAGTAGAGGACCTTTTGGTATAAATAAATAAATTAGCATAGGCCATGTCGGGTCAGCTTTGTTCCCATTCGAAGACGTCGAGCAAATTGCAGTCCAACAACAAACTATGTCATCAAATTCAAGTTTCACAGCCAAATATGAGTACAACTAAACAACAGTGTCATCATGTTTTAGTAGTCATACAATCGCCAAACACAAATGAACATACATAACAAGTGATGTTCTCACAGCAAAATACTAAACAACACGTTCATCAGGTTTCAGTTGTCATAGCAAACACAATTTCACATAGTAGATAAAAAACATCTTCTGACAGGCAAATACAACAAAAGCAATCGAATCATCATCCGCAGCAGAAGTGTCAACATCTTCGCCATGTGTATCAGTCTGAATTGTGATTCCCCAGAGTGTCATCTTCTTCTTCATCCTCAATGTCCTCGAACGTTGGCTTCTTCTTGATCAACTCTTGTATGTCCACAGCACGACATGCAATCGTTTTGCCAGCATCATTGATGTGATGGTTCTCAAAGATATTAGGAACATCTCTGGAATCTTGTACATCAGGAGCAGTGTAAGCATGATCTTGTAATGCAACTTCATTAAACGAATTCCTCTGCTCAAACCTTTGCAATACTCTCCAGTCATCGCTACGTGCAAATGTGTCTTCCAAGAAAAATATATGTGTTGCTTGATTTGCCAAAATAAAAGGCTCGTTGGTATGGTATGCCGCCTTGACATTGATGGATTTGAAATAATCATTAGCTCTTGGTTTTGCGATCCTAGAAAACAGGTTATACCAATGACAGCACAACAGAACCACACACCGATGATCCTCGAAACTGGAGATATACAACAACTGAACAATGTCTGTTATGTTAGCACACATTTCAGTTGTCTCTCTCTCGTACGTATCCTTGCTCATGATGGCACTGTTTTGTGTCTTCCTGCCTTTGTCGCGTGCAAATGTGTTGTAGCGCACATCTCCAACAACGCAAGATTCATAATGTCTTACCCGAGTATCAGGACCCATTGCCAGTGTGTAAAGGGCATCGTCAACTGCCTGCCCATCCTCCCGCATCTTCTTAACCTATGGTTAGAAAATAGACAAGCTGATCATCTTATGTACTCAATATATTAAAGAACTGACGATACAATTCAAAAGCTTACATGGATCTTGAACCATTTCGCAAATCTTGCCATAACCAGTTTGTCAATGTTTCTTGGATTTTGCGGCAGTAACTCCTTTTTGTAGATGCTGCACAACATAGTGATCGCGTCAAACATCTAAATATATAAGAATATGCTGCAAGTTTAGTAGATTACGATGTATGAGATGCAATACTTAGAACTTACTTGATATAAGGTAGTATCTCAGGATAGTTATTCAGCACATACCAAACCATTTTGTCCAAATCTTTAGGTTTGTCCTCTTGTCGACTCTTCCCTGTAACTCGAACAGAATAATTGAAAACATATAGCCCCGGATTGTCTTCACCCACCTCTTTGCTAAGTTGATCAGCTGTTTCAATGTATTTTGAGCAGAATGTCAACGTTTCTGTAGAAATGTAGGCCTCTGCAATGGAACCCTCGGGTCTAGCTATGTTCCTAACATAGCCCTTGAAAGTTCCTAGCCGCCTTTCAATAGGGTACATCCAGCCATACTGCACTGGACCTCTAAGTAGTGCCTCATCAGGTAGATGAACAGTCAAATGCACCATCACATCAAAGAAGGTTGGAGGATATATCTTCTCAAGGTCGCATAGGATAGTTGGTATCTTGTCTCTAACACGCTCCAAAGCATCTACCCTGATATTCCTATTGCAGAGTTCCCTGAAGAATTGTCCCAACTCTGCAACTGCTCTGTATAAGTCAGGGCGGCCTGATCCTCTAAGGATAACAGGTAAAACCCTTTGAAGTAGGACGTGGCAGTCATGATTTTTCAACCCTTGTACCTTGTTTCCATTTGCACTGACTCTCCTTTCAGGGTTGGAAGCAAATCCATGTGGGAATCTCACACGTGACAGGACCTCACAGAATTCTTTTCTTTTTACCTTGTCCAAGACGTACATAGCTGGTGCCATATCCCGTGGTTTACCTTCATCTTGCACCTGCAAATCCTCTCTGATACCCAGGTGTGTCAAATCAATCCTAGAGTTTAAGGTATCTTTCATCTTGCCTTCAATATTAAGAAGTGTGCCGATAATGATGTCACATATATTTTTCTCGATGCGCATCACATCAAGTTTATGCCGCAGATCCAAATCTTTCCAATACTCCAAGTCCCACAAAGTGGACCTGCGGGTAAACAATAATCTCTCTTCTGCCCTGCCATGCTTCCTTTTCCCGCTACCATTACCAGGATGGTTTCCTGGTGTAATATGCCTGACCTTCTCTAATTCCACTTGCAACTCATCGGCGATGAGCCTCTTTGGCGCATCATGGTTTTCATGCTTTGCATTGAACACATGTCTTCGTTATTTTGTAGGACGCGGCTTGTCCTTGGCAAGGAAACAGCGGTGTCCAATGTAACAGATCTTGCTAAGTAAAGCGTGTGACAGCGGATTCCTGTCACAGCGAACACATGCATTGTAACCATGTGTCGTTCGCCCTGACATAGTGCCCAAAGCCGGATAATCATGGATGCACCAAATTATAACAGCACGCAGAAAGAAATCAGCTGGTGGGCTGCTATATAGGTCTCGAGTGAGAACACCCCTCCATAGTTGTTGAAGTTCCTCCACAAGAGGCTCCATGAATAAATCAAAATCCTTTCCAGGACTTTTTGGACCTGGGATGAGCAAGGCCATCATGTAGTTTGAATCTTTGGTTCAGACATTCGGAGGCATGTTGTAAGGGATAACAAGTACTGGCCACATGCTATATGTGGCGCTCTGGTGACCAAATGGGTTAAATCCATCTGAAGCTAAGCCAAGTCTAATGTTTCTCGGGTCAGCAGCAAACTTTTTGTGTTTCTGATTGAAGCTTTTCCACTCACTACCATGAGATGGATGGCTCACTACATTCTAATCTCTATGCTCCTGGTTCCTAGAATGCCACAATACATCCTCTCTTGTTTCAGCATCATGAAACAACATCTGCAATCTTGGTATAATTGGAAAATGTCTCAGAACATTATGAGGAATCCTCTTCATAGCATCGCCATCTTTCCATCTTGATGATTTGCATTTCGGGCATTCACTTAAATTGGCATAATCCTTCCGGAACAGAACACAATTATTCTTACAAACATGGATCATATCATATCCAATTCCAACTGCACGAATGAAATTCTTCATTTTACTGTAGGTGTGTGGTAGCTCAGACGCATCTGGGAAAGCTTTGGGGAAAGCAGCCAACATGGCATCGAATGATTGTTGGTCATCCGCTCAGATGTCTTCACCTGAATAAAGGTGACCATAGCTGAGAAAATTGACAGCTTATTTCCTGGGGTGACAACCACGTTGCATTATTCCTACATGAGGGCCCACCGTTTTTCTTCTGCGGGTGAAAGTTCACGAAATGCACGAGCATTTCGTAGCATTGTTTCAGTGTTGTTCAAACTCACTGGCTCCGCCACCACCACCTCCTCCTCCTCTTCCACCTGAGCATTTGGCAGATCAAGACGGTGATCTGCTGCTTCCACATAGTCAGTAACATCGATGTTCACAGCTTCACCATGATGAACCCACCTAGTATATGTGACCGACATCCCATACAAGTGTAGATGATTTTGCACAGTTGACTGGGGTCTTGTAACGGAATTCATACAACTGCTACACGAGCCGAGCACATCTGATTTCGGACCACCGTACTCAGCTCTGATAAAGTTCATGAAGTTTCCAACCCCCTCGACATATGCAACGGAAAATCTTCGAGCAGAAGTTATCCATGTCCTATCCATCTGTTAGACATACAAATTAGTTCTTCTACTAGATATTACAGGAAAAACATATATGCTTTTTTATGAAGTCCAGAAAAAATACCTAGGTCGATGTCTAAAGCTATGGCAAGATATTTGGACGAGCAGATATAAGTAACGAAATATATCTAAAGCTAATTCAGCAGTCAATGAGGCCGAGCACACAGCCATCGAACTATCGAAGGCCATCGCAGCAACAAAGATCGAGTATAAAACGGTGAAGAGCCATTTCACCTAACAGATTGGCTACTAGACCATGGCAATCTACGTCACAATAAATATATGGCAGGATATTTTAGCAACTAATCGGGCTTGGCATGCCATCTCAGCTAAGCAGATTGAGTGCAGAACAGGGCAAGGAAGCTTCTTAAGCAAAGCATATTGATTGTAAACTACTTCGGCAAATAGTGAGATTAACAACGTCTATCAGCTAACATTCAGCGCTATACCGACATGCACGGGGCCTCAGTATAGAATGCGCGTACCAAGGGAGAAGCTGACCGCCGTGCGTCTCCACACGAACTTCGCCAGCGGTGGCGGCACTGACTGCCGTACACCTCCACAAGAACGTCGCCAGCGGTGGCGGCGCGGCTAGAGGACGGTAGTCTACGAGAGCGTACTGTAGGAGCGAGAGGATCGCCGTGCGTCCCCTCGACAAACAGCGGCACCGACGTATCGGCACGGCGGGGAGGGCGGCTTTGGCGGAGCGAATGGAGTGGAGGGGGACTGGGGTTTGGGGAATATTATTGGCTAGTTGGCCGAAGGGCGGTTGAATTTGGTATTTGGGAGGGGGGATTTCGCGCGGTGGGCGGGGGGGGGGGGGGGAGTTTGGCGGATGGTCGGTTTCTCGAAGTGCAGTCCCACGTGTCAGTGAATAGGCAAGCCGAAGCGCATTCCATTTGCATGAGCCGTGTGCAGGACCAAACGTGTGTGGGGTGCAATGCAACCGCGACAGGGGTGCTATGAGTGTACCGCCTTTTTTCCTTTTAAACTAGGTGCTTCGCCCGCAATACGTCTCCAACGTATCTATAATTTTTTATTGTTCCATGCTATTATATTATTTGTTTTGGATGCTTAATGGGCTTTACTAAGCACTTTTATATTATTTTTGGGACTAACCTATTAACCGAAGGCTCAGTGCAAATTGATGTTTTTTGCCTATTTCAGTGTTTCGCTGAAAACGAATATCAAACGGAGTCCAAACGTAATGAAACCTTCGGGAGAGTTATTTTTGGAACAAACGTGATTCACGGGACTTGGAGTGGACGTCAAGAAAGAAGAGAGGAGGCCACGAGGCAGGGAGGCGCGCCTGCCCCCCTGGGCATGCCCCCACACTTGTGGGCCCCTCGCAGCTCCACCGACCTACTTCTTCCTCCTATATATACCCATATACCCCTAAAACATCCAGGAGCACTACGAAACCCTATTTCCACCGCCACAACCTTCTGTACCCGTGAGATCCCATCTTGGGGCCTTTTCCGGCGCTCCACCCGAGGGGGAATCGATCACGGAGGGCTTCTACATCAACACCATAGCCTCTCTGATGATGTGTGAGTAGTTTACCACAGACCTTCGGGTCCATAGTTATTAGCTAGATGGCTTCTTCCCTCTCTTTGGATCTCCATACAAAGTTCTCCTTGATTCTCTTGGAGATCTATTCGACGTAATTCTTTTTGCGGTGTTTTTGTCGAGATCTGATGAATTATGGGTTTATAATCAAGATTATCCATGAACACTATTTGAATCTCCTCTGAATTATTTTATGTATGATTGAATTATCTTTGCAAGTCTCTTCGAATTATCAGTTTGGTTTGGCCTACTAGATTGATCTTTCTTGCAATGGGAGAAGTGCTTAGCTTTGCGTTCAATCTTGCGGTGTCCTTTCCAAGTGACAGCAGGGGCAGCAAAGCACGTATTGTATTGTTGACATCGAGGATAATAAGATGGGGTTTATATCATATTGCTTGAGTTTATCCCTCTACATCATGTCATCTTGCCTAATGCGTTACTCTGTTCTTATGAACTTAATACTCTAGATGCATGTTGGATAGCGGTCGATGCATGGAGTAATAGTAGTAGATGCAGAATTGTTTCGGTCTACTTGTCGCGGACGTGATGCCTATATACATGATCATGCCTAGATATTCTCATAATTATGCACTTTTCTATCAATTGCTCGACAATAATTTGTTCACCCACCGTAATACTTATGCTATCTTGAGAGAAGCCACTAGTGAAACCTATGGCCCCTGGGTCTATTTTCCATCATATAAGTTTCCAATCTATTTTTACTTTGCAATCTTTACTTTCAATCTATATCATAAAAATACCAAAAATATTTATCTTATTATCTCTATCAGATCTCACTTTTGCAAGTGGCCTTGAAGGGATTGACAACCCCTTTATCGCGTTGGTTGCAAGGTTCTTATTTGTTTGTGTAGGTACGAGGCGACTTGTGTGTAGTCTCCTACTGGATTGATACCTTGGTTCTCAAAATTTGAGGGAAATACTTACGCTACTTTGCAGCATCACCCTTTCCCGTTCAAGGGGAAAACGACCGCAAGCTCAAGAGGTAGCAGCCCGCTCAAAAAAGAACTTGGTGCTTCGCGCGATCCAACGATACTAGTACTAGTAATCTGGTAATCCCGACTAAAACGGCGCGGCCAGGTCTTTTCCCGCGCGATATGCTGGGAGGTTGGCTTAGTTAGGAGGAGTAATGCAAGCTCAAGAGGTAGCAAGAAGGATTTCAGGCGCCGTTGCCAGGGAGATCTACGCCAAGTCAAGTCAAGACATACCAAGTACCCATCACAACTCTTATCCCTCGCATTACATTATTTTCCATTTGCCTCTCGTTTTCCTCTCCCCTTCTTCACCTTTGCCCTTTTCTTTTGCCCTTCTTCCGTTCGATCATGTGTCACCATGTACCTTCTTTTTGCTTGCATCTTTGCTTGCTAAAAGTTTATGGATCCTCATCCACTTGCTAATCTCTTTAAGAGATCAAATTATGATGAACCTATTGCTAGTGAGTTGAGTGCACTAGATTATCTTTATGAGGTTTTGCTTGAAATTCGTGAATCTGAAAATTGTGATGAAGTACTTTATGAAGCGATTCATGATAGATCTTTGAATAAAAAGCATGATTTCAACGATGGTGTAAATGGTGCTAATAATATGGAAAACCCTAAGCTGGGGGATGCTAGTTTTGCTATGTCCTCTACTTGTTGCAATGATCATGATTGGGGTGATAGTGCTTCTTATGATCTTGAAAATTTATTTAAGCCCCATGATGAATATGAGATTGATAATAGTGTTTGCAATATTATTGAAGGTGGGTTTGGAAGAGTGTCAACTTTAGATCCCACATATTTGGAGAATGTTCAATCTTATGAAATTTTTGATAAAAGTGGGTTTGGAGAGGTCATGACTTTAGCTAAAGTTAATCCCACTATTTTGGAAGAGTGTCAAGTTTGCATGCATGTGGTTCATAAAGAGAATATTTTATGCGATAGTAATATTGTTGAGTTTGAATATGATCCCACATGTAATTATTATGAGAGAGGAAAATATGGTTGTAGAAATCTTCATGTTACAAAATTACCTCTCGTTATGTTGAGATTGCTATTGTTTCCTTCTTCTTCCTTACATATGCTAGTTTTTGCTTCCCTTGATAATTTGTTTGCCTATAAGATGCCTATGCCTAGGAAGTATGTTAGACTTAGATGTGTTTTTCACATGCTATATGATGCTCTTTTCGTGCTTCAATTCTTGTCTTTCATGTGAGCATCATTAAAATTATCAATGTCTAGCTAGGGACGTTAAATGATAGCGCTTGTTGGGAGGCAACCCAATTTTATTTTTGTTTCTTGCTTTTTGGTTCTTTTTAGTAATAAATAATTCATCTCGCTTATGTTTAGATGTGTTTTCATGTTTTAATTAGTGTTTGTGCCAAGTAGAACCAATAGGATCTTCTTGGGTGATAGTTGTTTGATCTTGCTGAAAAAGACAGAAACTTTGCGCTCACGAAAATAATTGTTAAAATTCACAAGAAAGTGATAAGATACCAATTATTTGTTGCAGTAGATCAATATAAAAATTTTCCAGGTTGTCCTAGTTTTTCAGGACTTTTGGAGTTCCAGAAGTATTCGAACAAATCTGATTGCTACAGACTGTTTTGTTTTTTGACAGATTCTGTTTTTCGTGTGTTGTTTGCTTATTTTGATGAATCTATGGCTAGTATCGGAGGGTATGAACCTTAGAGAAGTTGGAATACAGTAGGTTTAACACCAATATAAATGAAGAATGAGTTCATTACAGTACCTTATGGCGGTGATTTGTTTTCTTATACTAACGGAGCTTATTACACTTTCTGTTGAGTTTTGTGTTGTGAAGTTTTCAAGTTTGGGGTAAAGATTTGATGGATTATGGAATAAGGAGTGGCAAGAGCCTAAGCTTGGGGATGCCCAAGGCACCCCAAGGTAAAATTAAAGGACAACCAAAAGCCTAAGCTTGGGGATGCCCCGGAAGGCATCCCCTCTTTTGTCTTCGTCTATCGGTAACTTTACTTGAGGCTATATTTTTATTCACCACATGATATGTGTTTTACTTGGAGCGTCTTGTATGATTTGAGTCTTTGCTTTTTAGTTTACCACAATCATCCTTGCTGTACACACCTTTTGGGAGACACACACATGAATCGGAATTTATTAGAATACTCGATGTGCTTCACTTATATCTTTTGAGCTAGATAATCTTGCTCTAGTGCTTCACTTATATCTTTTTAGAGCACGGTGGTGGTTTTATTTTATAGAAATTATTGATCTCTCATGCTTCACTTATATTATTTTGAGAGTCTTTTAGAACAGCATGGTATTTTTCTTTGGCTATAAAATTAGTCCTAATATGATGAACATCCAAGATAGGTATAATAAAAACTATCATATAAAGTGCATCGAATACTATGAGAAGTTTGATACTTGATAATTGTTTTGAGATATGAAGATGGTGATATTAGAGTCATGCTATTTGAGTAGTTGTGAATTTGAGAAATACTTGTTCTAAAGTTTGCGATTCCTGTAGCATGCACGTATGGTGAACCGTTATGTGATGAAGTCGGAGCATGATTTATTTATTGATTGTCTTCCTTATGAGTGGCGGTCGGGGACGAGCGATGGTCTTTTCCTACCAATATATCCCCCTAGGAGCAAGCGCGTAGTACTTCGTTTTGATAACTAATATATTTTTGCAATAAGTATGTGAGTTCTTTATGACTAAAGTTGAGTCCATTGATTATACGCACTCTCACCCTTCCACCATTGCTAGCCTCTCTAATACCGCGCACCTTTCGCCGGTATCATACACCCACCATATACCTTCCTCAAAACAGCCACCATACCTACCTATTATGGCATTTCCATAGCCATTCCGAGATATATTGCCATGCAAATTTCCACCGTTCCGTTTATTATGACATGCTCCATCATTGTCATATTGCTTTGCATGATCATGTAGTTGACATCGTATTTTTGGCAAAGCCACCATTAATAATCCTTTCATACATGTCACTCTTGATTCATTGCATATCCCGGTACACCGCCGGAGGCATTCACGTAGACTCATATCTTGTTCTAAGTATTGAGTTGTAATTTTTGAGTTGTAAGTAAATAAAAGTGTCATGATCATCATTATTAGAACATTGTCCCAAGTGAGGAAAGGATGATGGAGACTATGATTCCCCCACAAGTCGGGATGAGACTCTGGATGAAAAGAAAAAAAAGAAAAAAAAAGAGGCCATAAAGAAAAAGAAAAAGGCCCAAATAAAAAAATGAGAGAAAAAGAGAGAAGGGACAATGTTACTATCCTTTTGCCACACTTGTGCTTCAAAGTAGCACCATGATCTTCATGATAGAGAGTCTCCTATGTTGTCACTTGCATATACTAGTGGGAATTTTACATTATAGAACTTGACTTGTATATTCCAATGATGGGCTTCCTCAAAATGCCCTAGGTCTTCGTGAGCAAGCGAGTTGGATGCACACCCACTTAGTTTCTTTTTGAGCTTTCATACACTTATAGCTCTAGTGCATCCGTTGCATGGCAATCACTACTCACTCACATTGATATCTATTGATGGGCATCTCTATAGCCCGTTGATACGCCTAGTTGACGTGAGACTATCTTCTCCTTTTTGTCTTCTCCACAACCACCATTCTATTCCACATATAGTGCTATGTCCATGGCTCATGCTCATGTATTGAGTGAAGATTGAAAAAGTTTGAGAACATCAAAAGTATGAAACAATTGCTTGGCTTGTCATCGGGGTTGTGCATGATTAAATACTTTGTGTGATGAAGATAGAGCATAGCCATGTTATTTTGAGAAGACGTGATTGCTTTGTTAGTATGCTTGGAGTATTATTATTTTCATGTCAATATTAAACTTTTGTCTTGAATCTTTCGGATTTGAACATTCATGCCACAATAAAGGAAATTACATTGAGAAATATGCTAGGTAGCATTCCACATCAAAAATTCTGTTTTTATCATTTACCTACTCGAGGACGAGCATGAATTAAGCTTGGGGATGCTTGATACGTCTCCAACGTATCTATATTTTTTATTGTCCCATGCTATTATATTATTTGTTTTGGATATTTAATGGGCTTTACTAAGCACTTTTATATTATTTTTGGGACTAACCTATTAACCGAAGGCTCAGTGCAAATTGATGTTTTTTTTTCCTATTTCAGTGTTTCGCCGAAAAGGAATATCAAACGGAGTCCAAACGTAATGAAATCTTCAGGAGAGTTATTTTTGGAACAAACGTGATCCAGAGGACTTGGAGTGGACGTCAAGAAAGAAGCGAGGAGGCCACGAGGCAGGGAGGCGCGCCTGCCCCCCTGGGCGCGCCCCCCACCCTCGTGGGCCCCTCGCAGCTCCACCGACCTACCTCTTCCTCCTATATATACCCATATACCCCAAAAACATCCAGGGGCACCACGGAACCCTATTTCCACCGCCGCAACCTTCTGTACCCGTGAGATCCCATCTTAGGGCCTTTTTCGGCGCTCCGCCGGAGGGGGAATCGATCATGGAGGGCTTCTACATCAACACCATAGCCTCTCCGATGATGTGTGAGTAGTTTACCACAGACCTTCCGGTCCATAGTTATTAGCTAGATGGCTTCTTCTCTCTCTTTGGATCTCAATACAAAGTTCTCCTCGATTCTCTTGGAGATCTATTCGATGTAATTCTTTTTGCAGTGTGTTTGTCGAGATCCGATGAATTGTGGGTTTATGATCAAGATTATCTATGAAGGATATTTGAATCTCCTCTGAATTCTTTTATGTATGATTGGTTATCTTTGCAAGTCTCTTCGAATTATCAGTTTGGTTTGGCCAACTAGATTGATCTTTCTTGCAATGGGAGAAGTGCTTAGCTTTGGGTTCAATCTTGCGGTGTCCTTTCCAAGTGACAGCAGGGGCAGCAAGGCACGTATTGTATTGTTGCCATCGAGGATAAAAAGATGGGGTTTATATCATATTGCTTGAGTTTATCCCTCTACATCATGTCATCTTGCCTAATGCGTTACTCTGTTCTTATGAACTTAATACTCTAGATGCATGTTGGATAGCGGTCGATGCATGGAGTAATAGTAGTAGATGCAGAATCGATTTGGTCTACTTGTCGCGGACGTGATGCCTATATACATGATAATGCCTAGATATTCTCATAATTATGCACTTTTCTATCAATTGCTCGACAGTAATTTGTTCACCCACCGTAATACTTATGCTATCTTGAGAGAAGCCACTAGTGAAACCTATGGCCCCCGGGTCTATTTTCCATCATATAAGTTTCCAATCTATTTTTACTTTGCAATCTTTACTTTCAATCTATATCATAAAAATACCAAAAATATTTATCTTATTATCTCTATCGCATCTCAGTTTTGCAAGTGGCCGTGAAGGGATTGACAACCCCTTTTTCGCGTTGGTTGCAGGGCTCTTATTTGTTTGTGTAGGTACGAGGCGACTTGTGTGTAGTCTCCTACTGGATTGATACCTTGGTTCTCAAAAACTGAGGGAAATACTTATGCTACTTTGCTGCATCACCCTTTCCTCTTCAAGGGGAAATCCAACGCAAGCTCAAGAGGTAGCAGCCCGCTCAAAAAAAACGTGGTGCTTCGCGCGATCCATCGATACTACTACTAGTAATCCGGTAATCCCGACTAAAACGGCGCGGACAGGTCTTTCCCGCGCGATATGCTGGGAGGTTGGCTTAGTTAGGAGGAGTAATGCTACACCTACGTAATCCCAGTTATGTAATTAACGTAATGTGAAATGTGTGAGCTATTGATTGTAGATCGGGGGGAGGGGCCCACCACCATGAAAATCAGGGAGGAGAGAGAGAGGCAATTTACGTTAACCCTTTCGTAGGTTCCCGTAGATGTAGAAAGGTGTGAAATGCATGAATGTGTAGTGGACGTACTATTGGAGTGCCTAAGATAAATTGTGTATGTAGACCCTATGTGTTTATTTACCTCGCTTGTTAGATTTGTCTCGGTTCAATAAAAATTAGAGTTGGTGATGATGGTGTGCGTGCCCTCCGCGATATAGGCTGTCCGATCTATATCTAACGGATAGGAAGGTGTCGGATCACGGGTTCCGGCAAAACCCTCAAGGTTCGAACACTGGGATGCGCGCGGAGATTTCCTCCCTACCGATCTACGCCCTAGCTCGCTAAGATCTCGCGGATGAACTCGATGGACTCACAACACAAAGACACAAGATTTATACTGGTTCAGGCCACCATTGTGGTGTAATACCCTACTCCAGTGTGGTGGTGGTGGATTGCCTCTTGGACTAATGATGAACAGTACAAGGGGAAGAACAGCCTCCTGAGGTTGGGGTGTTCTTGTGTTCGGTGTGTGGCTAAGGATTGGCTCTCGATCAGATGAGATCAAGCTACCCTCTATCGTGGTGGCTAGCTCTACTTATATAGGCCCTGGTCCTCTCCCCAAATATTGAGCGGGAAGGGAGCCAACAACGTCCAATTTGAAAGGGGACGGCTAGTACAGCTTATCCTGACAAAAGCGGTCTTCGCTTGCAAAAGGCTCTGGTGGTGACACTGTCTCGGGCTCCACGGTGACCTCGGTCCTGCCGTCCGGATGGTCTTGGTCTTGTTGCACTGATATGGAAACCTTTGCCTGATGCCTCGGTACTCCGCGCCTGCGCTGGCCTCCTTAGCACCGAAGAGGAAACATGGACACTGCGCGTGCTGGCGCCCGCCTAGCGCCCGTCTGATCCTGATCGTCATGGCTCACGTCACGAGAGCCTCGCGAGGTTTGCCCTGCCTTGATATCTCCGCTCCTCGCGAGGAAGCCTGGTGAGGCCGCTCCTGAGGAGGTCTTGCGTTGTCCGCCTCACGAGGCTTGGCCCCTCGCGAGGGTCTTGATTGCCTTGTTGATGAAGATGGGCCGTACAGGCCTACTAGCGCAACCATGCCGTGGGCCACAGGCAGGCAAGTCTGGGGACCCCCGTTCCCAGAAGGGTGACAGTAGCCCCCGGGCCCAAGGTGCGCTCGGGCTTGGCTTCGCGGCAAAGCCAAAGGTCAAGCGCGGAGCGCCGTGGGCCCCAAAAGCCTGCGGCCTTGGTCGACGTGTGGCGGTTGATTGGACGTGGGCGTCTCCACTTCCCCATGCTGCCTTTGAATCTGCCTGGCTATGCGGCCCCGCAGCCTACACAGTTATTCTTCCATCATCCACGCCTGACTCCCCCAATCTCTCTTCTTTCTAGAGACTCTGCTCCTCCCTTCCAATCTGATCTGTGCCCTGCCTGCCTCGTCGCTATGACGCCGGAACAAGTAGACAAGGGGAAGAAGCCCCTGCCTTCGCCAAGTGCGCCTCCGTCTTTCGAGCCTGTGCTCGGCTGACCCCGGGTGCTCAACGACGAGGCCATGGACAAGGTGCGCCCAATGCTCGCTTCCAGCTTCAACGAGCGGGGGGAGACGGTGGCTTGGCCTGCGTCTCGCACTCGCATCGCTCGGGCAGCCACCGAGATCCCAATCTTCATTGATGCCCTTTGGTCTGGTCTGATTCCTCCCTTCTCCGCCTTCTTCAACGCGGTGCTCGAGCATTATCATATCCACATGCTGCATCTCGACCCTGAATCTGTGACTCTTCTCGCCGTCTTCGCCTTTGTGTGCGAAGCCATGGTGGGCATCGCTCCTTCGGTGTCCCTCTTCCGCCATTTCTTCTCATTGCATCTGACTGACCCTCGGCAGAGCTCGGGGTGCGTGAGCTTCCAGGCCGTGGCCGCGACAGCGGGCGCGGGGATCGAGTTTGAGCTTCCTCCATCTACGAGCGAGTTTCGGACACGATGGGTGTTCATCGACGCCGGTGTGCTCAGCACTTTGCTCCGTGCTCCGCCAGGGCCTACCGTTCCCATCTCCAGTTGGGGCCACCAGAGGCTCGCGAGCCCCCGTCTCGTTCCCGTCTGGCTCAGGCTGAGGAGGTTGAAGCACCGCGGCATGACCACGCCTCTGGTGGTGAAGGAGTTTGTCAAGCGCCGAGTTGCTCCGCTTCAGCGCCATTCCCGCCTAATGTGGGCCTTGCTCAGTAGTCAGGACCACATGAGGTTTCAGGAGGAGGGGCTTCCTCTTAAGACGCGGCAAACGGTGCTTGCGGTCCTGACGGGTGCCCCTTTGCTGGACGACATGCCCAGAAAGAGCTGTCTGATGTACCGCTGCGAGAACAATGATGAATTTGCCGAAAGCATGCCCTCCTTTGATGGGTGGGGGCTGCGCCTGATCGGCCTGGTGGGGCCCCGTGAGAACCCCGTCGACGTGGTTTCCTTCCTCGCCGCCGGTTCCGAGCTCGTCCCAAGTGCGGGCGCAGGGGGCAAGCTCTGACGGAGGTCAGCGGCTTGAGTGCTGAGGAGCTTATGCCGCCTGGTGATCCTGGGGCATCGTCCTCGGGAGCTCGCGATTCCTCCTCGAGGGCGTCGGTCACTGAGGCGCAGCATGCGGCTCCCGACGTCAAAGCCCCGAAAGCCTTGGGAGGTCGTGGTGAGACGGCGCCCGACTGTTCACCGCCGCCGGGCACCCCTGAAGTCGTCCCTCCAAGCTCTTCCTTGGACTCGCCCCGCGCTGGCCGCCACGTCCAGTGCTTCGGTCGGCTTTGCGTGGACTTCGAGGAGCTCCGCAAGAGGAAAGGATCCCCGAGCGGCAACAGCATCTTCGGGCCGCTGAAACGAAGGAAGTACATCGCCGTTGACGTGTAAGTACCGTACCGCTATGGCTTCTTGTGTGCCGTTTCCATCTCCTAACGTCAGTTCTTCAGGGCTACTTCCGTCAAGGCTGCTGCGCCTCCTGAGAAACGGCCTCCTCTTTCCTCGACTCCCCCATTGGCCTTGAGCGCTCCGAGTCCGCTTGCTGCCCCTGGAGCAGGGTTGGTTGAAGGGGCGCGCTTGTCTTCGTGGCGCGCTGATCCTGCGACCTTGTCGTTCCTCCCCCACGACTTGGCATGGAGCTTGGCGGGCTTGCCCAGGACCTCTCCTCCAGTCATGGACAGTGGCTGGTTGGCTTCAGTCTTCGGTTCCTCTTCAAGCAGGGGGCCCCGACCGGCTAGGGCCCCCCGCGATGACTGGCTGGCGCCTGGGGCAGCACCAGCCCCCAGCCCCCTGCCGAGAGGCGGCGCGCCGCTTGATGTCCCGCGTGCAGCCCCCGAGGTGGAGGACGAGGTGGGCGCGTGTTAGAGTCTGAGCACGGGCGAAGCGTCGTTCGCCATGAGCTCTTCCAAGAGGCGATGGGCGCGATGAGCTGACTTGGTGAAGAACTCGCGGGTGTCGACTCGCGTCGAGGCTGAAGGTCTTCAGCTGGCGGAGGAATGGCGTAAGCTGAGGGTGGCCGTCAACCTGGGCTGCTACCAGCGTGATCTTGACAATGCGAAGGCCGAGGCGTCCCTTAAGGTTTCCTGCGAAGCTCGCTCTCGAGCCTTGGAGGAGGCTCGTGAGGCCGACCGCTGTCGCGAGGCTGCAGAGAAGTGCGCGTGGGAGCTCCAGGCCTGGAGTGCGTCCCTCGAGCAGTAGGTGGAGGCGCGTAGAGCCGCCCTTGCGTCGCTGAGGGGGACGCCCGCCAAGGAAGAAGATGTCTGGAAGCGCGAGGAGGCGTTGGCCCTGGAAGCCATGGAGCGCAGCCTCGAGCTCGAGCAGTTGGAGACAAGGGAACGCCAAGTTGCCCAGGTAGAGGATGTCGTTGGGGTTCGCGAGGCCAGGGTCCAGGAGGAGGTCGACCGCCGAGTGGCCGAGGTTCGCGTCGATCTTGAAGGTCGGAGCGACCTGCAACTGAAGCTCGCGGGGACTGAGGCCGTGGGCAAGACCGCCGCCCTCAGGCCAAGGCTAGACGAGGCGGAGAGGCGTGGGGAGGCCACGGCTGCCGCCCTGGTCACGGCGCAGGCGGACTTGGCATCCGCCCGCGCCGAGCTGCTTTCGCTTCAGAGACGGGTTGATGATGCCGAGGCCGTCGCGCGGCAGAATAGGGAGGAAGTGCTTCAACGGCGGACGCTGGAGCGCGAGCAGGCCCCCATGCTTCAGGATCTCTAGAACAGGGCTAACACCGCCCTGGGCTTCATCTGCGACGAGAATGCACCACACCCCCACTCGAATGACTACGCCAGTCACCTGATCTTCTTCACCAACGTGGTGACACGCCTGGAAGCCCGGTCTCATAGGGCTCGCCAGCTCGTGGAAGAGAGAAGTCGGGGCCTGCTCGGGCACGCGTTCTCCCATGTCTTCAGCCATCTCCGGAACACCTTCCCCGACTTCGACTTCGACGCCGCCATTGCCCCCGTACCATAGGCCGTCCGGGGCGACCTGGCATGGTGGGTGGAGGACAACGTGGATGCGCTGGTCAGAGCCTTTGCTTCCAAAGACGACGCGGTGGTGGTCATCACGGACAAAGGCGACGTGGTTGACGACGACAATGAAGGCGTCGCCGAAGGCGGCGACGGTGCCGGCGAAGACGACGACGACACGAGTGACGCGTCCGAGGGCGATGTAGCGAGTGATATATCGGGCTGATCCCAGGTTCTCCTGTCGTTTTATCCTGTACTAAAAAACTTGGGCATGGCGCCTAAAGATTGTGAGAGAATTTTGAGAGGGGGAGCCCCTCGTGCAAGCAGACCGACGCCTTTATTCTTTTGTGTCAAGCTGAATGTGTACCTCTGCAAATTCATGAGTCTGGCAGCGGGTTTGCCGCATCAGCTTGCCTTGGTCGTGGTGCGCCTCGAATGGGATCACTAGGTCTTGAGCTCCTGAGGAATTCCTAAAAGGCCCGCAGACTCACCCGAGTGGGCCTCGCGAGAATCAGGTGCCAATAATGGTATCGGCACGCGTGCTATGTGTGTTGCACCTAGCCCCACTCGCGAGGGGCCCGCGAGGGGGAGGCGACGATCGTGCGCTTCATGACAAAGCAAGAGCCGAACGACAATAAATCGCTCGAACGAGAAAAGGTACCCCCCGCGCGCATCAAAGAAAACTCAACTTCAACTTAAATCCAAAACCAGAAAGCAAGGCTACAGAAGAAGAGATCCAAAGCAAATGGCCGCGTCCGGCGCCTAGTCTAGTCTTCTGGTCTTCGAGTCTTCTCACCAGCGCGGAGCAAAGTGCTGCCACTAGGCGTGGCAGGGAGCCCCAGGGCCTGAGGCCGGCACCCCTGAGACTCCGGGGCGTGTACAGCCCCACTCATTATTACGTGAGAGTGTCACGGGCGGCGAGCTTCACAGGCACTGGGCCTTCTTCATAGGAACCGGTCTTGCTTCATACCGCCAAACGAGGGCCCCGCCTTGCGCCACCCTCGACCACCTTTGAGCTGACCGGTAACCTGGACGACACAAAGGGGGGTAAGGGGACGCCAGCGGTGCCCTCGGCGACCACGGGTCCTCTATCAGGGGAAGGCTCGCCGGCACCTCCCCGGCAGAGGGCCTACCTCCGGGCGTTGCCTGGCTTCGCACGACGTGGGAAGGGGCCTTGCTACTGTCTCCCTCCTTGCGGCCCCTAGCGTGCTTCCCCCGGCGGAAGGGATGTTGTTGTGCCGGGGTCGTCGACCGATGCTGTGACCTGATTCACTTGCAGCCCATGGTTAGCGTAAGCCTGCTCCTGAGAGATTAGCGGTACCCTGTAGTTGTTGTTGCTGGCGCGATCATCGCGGTTCTCCATCGGTTCCGGGAAGGCTTCAACTTCTAGCGTCCCTTCTTCCCAATCTTCTCCGAGGAACGAGCCAGGGTCGTCCTCTGGCGCGTACTCCTGGTCCATCATGCGGGGCACGTAGGCTTCCGGGGCCGTTACCCCGAACACCTCGCCGTAGTGCCCCACACTCCATGTTGCCCAACCTAGAGCGGCGTCCTGAGGATGGTAGCGCGGCATCTCACTGGGACCATGGGAGGCGACGCTTGCGCCCATGCTTGTCGCGGGTGGCACGGGGGCGGTGGAGCCCCCGGCGCCGCCGGCCGTGCTGGTGTTGGCAAAGCCCCCAGACACGCCTGAGGGCGCGTGGTTGTGGCAAGGCCTGCCGTGAGATCCCGTAGCGGCCTGAGAAGTAAGCAGATAACAGAAGGGCAGCGCTCCTGACGCCGCCGCATCTAGCAGCTCGGCGACGCGTTCCAGCAGGGCGTCCCGACCACTCTCCATCAGCCGGCACCGCAGCAACTCCCGCGCAACCATGAGCGCGGCCTGCATGTTCGCCTGCTCCCGCCGTGTGTGCGACGCCGTTGCCGCGGCATGGCTTGCAGCCCTTGCAGCGGCTCGCGCTTGTCATGGAGTGAGGGTGGACAACGCCCCGCCACGCCGCTCGCGCCCTGCGGCGTTAGGCGGCGCTCGGGCCGCCTAGAGCACGGGGTTGAGGTCTTCATGGGCAGATGGCGCCGCCCGGGCTGGCCAGGCTGCCCAGCGGTCGGAGTCGGCCCTCGGGTCGCCGGACATCGTGGCCGCGGAGCGTCGATGGGTCGATCGGCGGGAAAGAGCCTCCGGCGCACCCCTACCTGGCGCGCCAGATGTCGGATCACGGGTTCCGACAAAACCCTCAAGGATCGAACATTGGGGTGCGCGCGGAGATTTCCTCCCTACCGATCTACGCCCTAGCTCGCTAAGATCTCGCGGACGAACTCGACGGACTCACAACACAAAGACACAAGATTTATACTGGTTCGGGCCACTTTTGTGGTGTAATACCCTACTCCAGTGTGGTGGTGGTGGATTGCCTCTTGGGCTGATGATGAACAGTACAAGGGGAAGAACAGCCTCCTGAGGTTGGAGTGTGGTTGGAGTGTTCTTGTGTTCGGTGTGTGGCTAAGGATTGTCTCTCGATCAGATGAGATCAAGCTACCCTCTATCATGGTGGCTAGCTCTACTTACATAGGCCCTGGTCCTCTCCCCAAATATTGAGCGGGAAGGGAGCCAACAACGGCCAATTTGAAAGGGGACAGATAGTACAGCTTATCCTGACAAAAGCGGTCTTCGCCTGCAAAAGGCTCTGGTGGTGACGCCGTCTCGGGCTCCACGGTGACCTCCGTCCTGCCGTCCGGCTGGTCTTGGTCTTGTTGCACTGATATGGAAACTTTTGCCTGATGCCTCGGTACTCCGCGCCTGCGCTGGCCTCCTTAGCACCGAAGAGGAAACAAGGACGCTGCGCGTGCTGGCGCTCGCCTGGCGCCCGTCTGATCCTGATCATCATGGCTCACGTCACGAGAGCCTCGCGAGGTTTGCCCTGCCTTGATATCTCCGCTCCTCGCGAGGCAGCCTAGTGAGGCCGCTCCTGAGGAGGTCTTGCGTTGTCCGCCTCGCGAGGCTTGGCCCCTCGTGAGGGTCTTGATTGCCTTATTGATGAAGATGGGCCGTACAGGCCTGCTAGCGCAGCCACGCCGTGGGCCGCAGGCAGGCAAGCCTGGGGACCCCCATTCCCAGAACGCCGACAGAAGGAAACTATGACAATTTACGCGCACCCCACTCCGCATTTGCAGATAAGGCCTTCCCTCGTTCATCCTTTTCTCCCACAAGATCTTGATGTTCCGTGCAATGCACGGGCATCTTGCTAGTAATCCTACAATATACCGTATTATTGTGAAAGTTCATATACACCGGCCGAGATTAATGCAAACACGGCAGATTTTCATTACATTTTGAACTTTTATAGGACAGAAAAATAAAAGAAACCCGACCCTAAACCTATTCTACAGCGGCGACCGATGTCCTCCATCTGCGATCTCCATGTACGGGGGCGGGGTTCAAGACGAAGGTGCGGTCTACGGTGAAGAAGAGTAGAACACGGGAGATGGACCGGCCAGCTGGCACACCATGCCCTGCCGCCTCCCATGCCCTACTCATCCTCGGAGGAGTCCCCGACCTCGGCGGTGTCGGACGTTGGACGGCGGCAAGTAGGACGCGTGGCTGACGGTGCTCCCGTCGTCGGCCGCCAGCATGGCCACCGCTTGTGCGGTCGCGTCCGCGTCCTTCTACGCCGCTATTGCATCGCGAGCGGCGACTTGAGCAAGGGCGGCGACCTCGAGCTTCATCCCCGAAGACAAGCTCTCCTGCAGAGCGTTCGCATTCCAGTGCATTCCAGTGAGGCCAAAGCGTCCGGGCGCATCATTAAGCCGCTGGAGTTGGTTCCTCGGGCACCGAACCTCTTAACAACGGCATACAGATGGATGGCATGAATGCAGGCAGCTGGCGCCGGCTGGGAACACACCGTGCAACGGCGCGAGGGACGAGGGTCTTTGGTGTGCCTGGGTAGTCAGCTGCGGTCGTGGCAACGTTGAAGATGCCCTTTGCTCACATGCGACCCCACATGTCATTGAAAAAGCAAGACGACCCGGCATGGTCTCAGGTCCTGGGGATGCAGTTGGCCACGCTACGCCAGTCCGCGATCGCGTCGCGGCGCGCGCGCACTTCAGCGCCCCGTGCATCCTCGACGAGCTGGGTGTTGATCTGCTGGTCGTGCCACAGCGCTAACGCCACCCTCGGCACACTGAAACCGACCGTGTCCAGCGACAATGAGCGTGTCGCTCACCGCGGTCGCCCTGTCTAGAGGCGGTCCTGGAGCTGCGCCACGTTGCTGGCCCCCACGACCCACATGAACTGTTGCCGGTGGCGAGGAGGTCGTGGGCAAGCTCCTCCATTGGACTAGTCTGCGCCACGTCGTCCCGACAGGTCTGCCCCACATGTCGGTTTCCCTGTTTTCCCGGCCATATTCTGCTTCGTGTTGCGCATTAGACGCAGAACAGGTGGTTTTTGTGCCCTGGTTCAAATGTGGTACTGTACCAAGTTGTTACCCTAGCCCCAAGTGTGGTGGTTTTGGGTACGGTACCACCCTTTTCCTTTTCAAGTGGTGAACCGCAACACTTGATTAAGTAGCCGGATGGTGTGCTAAATGTAGGTGTCCGAGTGTTCGAAAGAATAATTGAGGTGTGCCCGGTCCGTGCCTGCATTTAGGGGTCCAACTTACCATGTTCCGGTAGTAGTAACTATACTAGTCCTTGCATACTCCCTCTGTTTTTATTTACTCTGCATTTTAGCTTTGCTGAAAGTCAAACTTTGTAAACTTTGACAAAGTTTATAGACAGAAATAATAACATATACAATAACAAATCAATACCATTAGATTCATTATTATACTTTCACATCATATATATTTGCTATTGTAAATGTTCATATTTCTACTCTTACTATCAAGATGCCCGTGCGTTGCACGTAACATCAAGATGCATTTGTATGACTAGTTTATCTTGTGAGAGAAAAGGATGAACGAGGGAAGGCCTTATTTGCAAATGTGGAGAGCTGTGTGGGTACCTTTTGCAAAATTGCCATAGCTATGAACATATTGTACCCACCCTAGTCCTCTTTCAATCGATCTCCGGACCCCGAGATGAAATTGAGAGAAAACGAGTGGGTGCATGTGTGATACCTAAGGCGGATTCAAAATTTGAACCGGTGATCATAGCATCCGCAAATCATATATAAAGGGTATTCAATGTTTGTTTCACTTTTGAACATACAATATACTCCCTCCAATCCTTTCTAGTTTACATATATAAGTTTTATGTGTAGTCAAAGTATCTGTACTTTAATCAAACTTACAGAAAAAAGTATCAACATTCAACAACGGCCAATCAATATTGTTAGATTCGCACGTACTCCTAGATTTGTACTAATGCAGAGATGGTTTCCAAACTTTTTTCAACCACGTGAATGTGCTTGTTCTCGCGCATGCTCTTCCTACTAGGACTTCGCCACGTATAGCCAGTCCAATAGTAACTTTTTTAAGCTCCCTGTCCAATAGTACTAGTGGAGTACTGACGACAACTGTAGTAGAGTATGTAGTGCTCATAGTACACCCTCCTTCCATTTATATAGGGCCTGAGATCAAGTCTAATAAGGCCTAGTCAGCAGGCCATAGACTTGCCATGTCATTAAAATCCTACTTGGAGGAGTGAGAAGAGAGGAGAGAGAGTGAAGCGGGCTCTTATTCTACAGCCCGGCTATAACACATAGATCAAGAAAAAATAGTATGCATGCAACTCTCTTGCAATCATATACCTTGCTCATGCAAATATTAAATGCTTAGAGCCAACCTAATAGCCATTCTAAGAGCCAACTTACATGGCACTTTTGCCTATGTGGAGGAGAGAGATGTGAAAAAGTAATGGGAGTGAGCTCTCGTGCAAGAGCCTAGCTATATACGCATTCCTAGGTAAATACAATAAAATATGAAGAAAAAGATAGAGAGGAGATGGAAAAAGTACTAATACAATAGCCCACCTTATATTTTTTGCGGGAATTAGCCAACCTTATAGCCCACACTATTGTATGAGTGCATATAGCCATCGGCTGGCTATATTATTAACCATGCTCTAATGCGTTTTTCAAAATCGCCTTTGACTATTGACGAGATTAATAGTACATGAGATGTATAATGTGAAAATTATATCATTGGAAGCTCCTTTCACAGACGAATTTGACTGTATGCTTTGTGTAAGTTGCACGTCATATATTATTACTCTAACATTTGGCCAAAGTTAGCTTCAAAAAACGCATTAGGCCCTGTATAGTAGATGGAAGGAGGGAGGTGGAAGTGGATCCTCTGACGTAGGTATCCCTGCCTTACCCTCCCTTCGGTCACTTACTGGCGGACCCCATGCTTGCTAGGCCCCGCATGTCAGTTACTCAATGGGTTCGGCCACGTCAGGGGATCCTCGTCCGTAGTATACTCCCTTTGTTTTTATTTACTTCGCATAAAATGGAGGGAGTAGTAGTATAAATGACGCGGGCGGGGGAGGGGGAGGGACGTCGATTTGCTCTCAACTGCGGTCCCACAAGCGAGCAAAAATGCAAGACGAAGCGCGTTCCATTCGGTGAGCGACGTGGAGGGTCCAGCGTGCTGGGGTGCAACGCGAACGCGACAAGAGCGATGTACAGTCAAAACCGATTGACCGGTCATCACCGGAACCACTATTCACACCTGAACCTTCGCTGCTCGGCCTACGCCAGCCACTGCCCCAAAACCACAGCTCCTCTCCACCCCATTCCCCCACCTTTCGATCCCCTAGCCCGCATCAAGCGTCTCCTAGTTTGCCGCAAAGCCATGGTGCACCGCAAGATCACGTACTACAAGATGCTGACGCCGGAGCGCCGCACAGAAATCGCAGCGGCGGTCGGTGCCACAAACCTCTATTCCCAAGCTCGCTTGCGGCGGGCCAATCCCCGAGTTCTCTGGAACCAAGCTACGAGGAGGAGGAAGCCGGTCAAATGTTCATGGCGGAGGTTGCGGCGCAGAAGGCCCCCGATGGGTATGAGACGATGGACGTCGACTTCGTGCCGGCGTCCAGGTCCCCCATGGTGCAGGCGGACCAGCGGTTCAACCAGGCGATACTAAAGGAGGACCGGAAGGAAGAGGCTTAATTTGACGCGGAGTGTGCGCATGCCGCTACAATCGAGGCTCTCCTGCAGGCGGAACCGGATGTCGTGGATGTGAACCGGGCGGCGAAGGCTCAACTTGACGCGGAGCACGCGGATTCCGCTGCCATCGAGGCCCTCCTGCAGGCGGAACCGGTCGTCCTGGACTTGAACCGGGCGGTGGAGGCTCAACTCGATGCGGTGCGCGCGGATGACACTGCCATTGAGGCCCTCCTGCAGGTGGAACCGGGCATCCTGGACTTGAACCGGGCGGCGGAGGCTCAACTCGACGTGGAGCGCGCGGATGCCGCTGCCATCAAGACCCTCCTGTAGGCGGAACGGGACGTCCTGGACTTGAACTGGGCGGTGCTCTCATCCGTGCAGAGCTCCCGCACGCTCCGCGTGAACGAGTAGCTAAAGGCCGAGGACAACCACGGTGCGGAGACACACGTCGGCAGCTACGCTGGTTCGCGCCGGCAGCTAAAGACGACGGGGCCGTCTCATTTCGCGAGAAGTGATAGTTTTTCTTTATGTTGTTGTTTTTAGGGATCTTTTGTTGTGTAAAAACATATATTGTTATGCAAGTCGCCTGACTTTCATCATTTGGGTCAGTCTACCAGGCGGTTGGATGAATATCCTACGTCTCCTAACCCTTCTTCCTCACCTCTTCTTCTTCCCCAACAGACCACCGCACGGGCGGTACGGATCCTCCCCAACATGCGGTTCGATAATCATACTGTATGAACAAAACTTATGTGTCAGCGGTAGGATGCCTGAGTTTGGTTTGTTCACATGTGGTAGCACGTGTCAGTGAGGGTGCGTTCCCTTGGTTGGGTTTGCGGCGTGCAGGAGCGACTGTGTGAGGGTGCAGAGCGACCGCGTCGTGCAGGAGCGACTATGTGAGGGTGCGGTGCGACCGCGACAGCCGTGCGCAAGTGTACCTCCTTTTCATTTTGAAAACTTTGGGCAAGCTTGGCAAAAATTTGTGGCGAAGTATGGCAATGCAGGTCCTAGACCCAAATAGGATACAAGTACGTACGTACTAGGACTACTAGTGTTAAAAAAGAAAGGCGGGGTTTTCCTTCACGGGATTAATCGATACAAATCCTCGTTTGACGTGTCAATTAATGCGTACTTTTTTCTCCAAAGCCCAAAGAGCCAACCATCTCACTCCTCATCGCTTGATTAATGCAACGCCATGCAAAGGAACCTATTCTCACTTCCGCATGCATGCAAGGGTATACTAATGTCCTTGGTTGCTAGTACGAGGCAAACCCCATCAATTTTGCCTCGATTAGTATTAGTGGCCTTTTGCAAATTGTAATTTTGATATACTGGCCTTGTGTACAAAAAAATGGAGGTAGTAACTATTTGACTTCCTTCCCCATTGCGGTGACGTCGACAATATCTCGAACGTTGTGGTTTGTCGAAGTGCGTTCGACGGAGAACACCATTGAGGGAGACCATGGTAAGTTGTTCGCAAGTGCTGCCTGCAAGCCGAGAAAACCGCCTTATTTGCATCCAGGAAGTCTGTTGAACCAAAGGAAACGTAAATGTACTAGTACTACTAGTACACAATAGCGTTGTCCGTCCAGCTTAGTGCGGTGAGGTGGTTTCACGAAGAAGACGATGGAGAAGCGGAGTCAGCGAAGAGTGAAATGATGGTTGCTTTGTCCGTGCTTTGTGATTTGACACCTCACTACTTTGTGCTTTGTGATAGAAGGGATAGGGGAGTAGACTCTATGCTCTATATTGTACATGCGTCCAAGCATGGGAGAAAGAGGAGAGACGTTGCATTTTTCTATTCCTTCAATCCATCAATCAGGGAGCTTCAGTTCCATCTTTTTGGATTTGGCAGCACCGTCCACAATTGTTCCCATCGATGCCAAAAGCTATTTTCACATTTGGCTACACATTGTGGATGCCCTTAACCGTACCCCTTGGTTTTGCTCCTGTGTGCTATCTATACAAATCTCAATTATATTGATCTAAAAAATTATAGAATCAAGATCAGTAAAAAGGAGGTGATTTTGTCGTGCGAATGGCGGGGGAGGTTTCTTATTTTTAGAGGACGTTGGCCTCGCGGTTTGCTAACATGCGGTCCCATGTCTCAGTGCTTTACCAAGCCGATCCGCGTCCCACATGAGGCAGAACAACGGCAGTAGCAACACGTGGTTAAAAGATGAGGGAGAAGCGGATTCAGCAATGAGTGAAATGATGGTTGCTTCGTCCCTCCAACTTCTTTTTTTAGCATTATTACTTCGTCCCTCCAACTTAACTGCAGGAAAGGTGCAGCTTTGTGATTTGACGCCTCATTTCTCATCACTACACCGGTGCCATGACTGGGGTGCTTCACCCCTGCTGCTCTGCACTGTATTTCGGTATGGCACATGGACCCGGTAGCTTGATGTCCCACATGTCGGCGAAAGGGGCTAGAACATTTATGAAAGCGAGCGCTCCACTCTTACGACGGAGGAGGACACGACACGGCGGCCGAGTGAACTGTTACTTGTACTGTATATAGTACTATAGTACTACTATAGTTTTGTTGTTTCACACAATCCATCAATACAAACCCGATTAAATAGGAAAGGGCAGGATTTTTCCCGCGCGGTAGATGATACTGGCCATACATTTCAAAGGCAATTTTCATGTATGCAAACTAAATAATTAAGTAACAATATGATATCTAGTAAAACTAAAAACACATGATTTATTGTGTCAGAGTGTAGTAGTAGTGCTGTATTGCATAGTTGTTAGATGTAACATGCGACAACGTGTAGAGATAGTTTTGGAGGGCCTACGGAGAGAAAAGTGTAATACGTTCACCGGACTTCAGAATACGCTCATTACGGTCACTTTATACGTTTTGTGGTGATTATACAGTCACTTCCTCACCGTTCAGCATCAGATTGCACTCTGTTGACCGGTAGTCTGCGTGGCACCATGTTGACTAGTTAAATTGACCATGTTCCTTGTGGGTCCCACCTGTCAGTTCGCATAGGAAAAAGGTCAGATAAACACAAATTTACGCAGGCGCGACAAGACTCCAACCCGTGGGCGGGAACCACCTGGTTGCGTATGTGTCTATCAGGGCTTGATGTGTGCGCATGCACGTGTAGGTTGAGCACTTGAGCGTGAGGGTGTGTGTTGGTCGTGTGGTGTGTGCATGCATGCGTGCATGTGTGCGTATGAGTGTTGCCTGCGTGTGTGGCTGCATGTGTACGTGTGAGTGTTGCGTGCGGGTGTGGCTGCATGTGTTCGTGTGAGTGTTGCGTGCATGCAGTTCGTGTGCATGCGTGCGTGTGTGTATAATCACCACACCAGCTCATGTGTGTTAAAACAAACGGCTCAGCATACCAATACAAGGCCACCTTGTCCGTTGTGCCCGCGGTCATGACTTCGAACCACCGTCCAATATTTTTTTTGTCATTTGTTTTCATTCTTACTAGCAAGATGCCCGTGCGTTGCACGTACAGATGCATCTGTATGACTAGTTTATCTTGTGAGAGAAAAGGATGAACGAGGGAAGGCCTTATTTGCAAATGTGGAGAGGTGTGTGGGTACCTTTTTGCAAAATTGCCATAGTTTCCTTCCTATCCGTCAGATATAAATCAGACGACCTATATTGCAGAATGGCAGGCACACCATCATCACCAACTCTGTTTTTATAAGAGTGTAGAGTATATACAAGCCGACAGGTGGGCCCAATGGTAGTGAGATAATGTGATGCAACACTAGAGGTGCCACGTGGAGCGTTTAACTGGTCAACTAGTCGTGTCTTGAGCCAATACAGAGCTGTACGGTGAGCCTGTGACTGTATAATAACCACAAAACGTAAATGGTGACTGTAATGAGTGGATTCTGAAGTCCAATGTACGTATCGTGCTTTCGCTTCAAATAAAATGATCGTCATTGTATATATCGCGAGAGAAAGATGAAACGTACGTGAATGTGATGGGGGCGTACTTTTAGAGGACCTGGAGATAGTTTGTGTGCATACGTGAAAGGGGCGTAGAGGGGGTGTATGCGATGGAGAGAGAGAGATGCTCTTCGTTTCTCTTTATTATGACTAACTTTATATATAGTATAAAATATAAAAATTCACAGTGCGGAATAAATATAATTGTGGGCACCATGCAATGCAAATTAACGTTCATACTCCTCCATATAACTTTGTAATGTTGTATATATGTACAAATTCAAAATAATTTTTTGGCCACACTTTATTCAAAAGGAATGTTGTATGCGAAATAAACGTGAAGAGAGGGCTTTTTAGATAAATGGGGTACGTGATGTAACATGTGTGAATGTGTAGTTGATGTATTTGGCAGGGCCTAGAGAGGTATGTGTGTGTATTACGTATTCGAGAGAGGCATGGATAGAGGGGCCGGCGGGGGGAGGGGGCGTGGGAGATATAGCACGACAAATGAGAGAGGTCTAGAGAGAGAGAGACGAATATGATGTCACGGCGAGAGATTCCCTTGAGTGTGTGTATGCAAGTGGGGAGGGGATAGAGGCACGAGGAGAATTTTTTTTGTGTGGTGTCTGTGTTGGTATGTGTGGTTGTGAGAAGATAACGAGACCTAGGGGCAGAGGGTGTTTCACCGCGTGAGGTCCATTGGGCCGAGGTAAGGCCCTTGGTTCGGTTCCGTCCTGCGCCACATTGGTCGGGCCGTGACGCATTTAGGGAGACCCATGGATGACTAGTCGTACAAGACAAAGATAGCAAAATGATGAAGGACTCTGTGTCCACTAACAAAGCCGGCTAGATTTGTAACCCTAGGTCCTCGGACTAAGGTAACCCCTTATCTATGATATTACTATTCATCCAACCTAACTTTAAGGGGCATCCTACATAATGCTCTGCTAGAATCATACTCGTCGATTAGGAAGAGAGGTGTGAGACAATGCGTGAGAGACAGGCCTAAAGATAATGTGCGTACAGGAGACACGTAGGCAGGTCTATGGATATAGAAATGGGTCGATGGGGATTGTGCGTGTGTATGCTTGTGAGAGGAAGACTGCTTGTGATAATGGTTAGTGAAAACAGTCGTAAATGGTTAGGAGAGGGAGGGAGAGTTATATCGTGAACATATCTGCGAGAAAGACACCTCGGGAGAGAGTGTGTGAGCATGTGTGAGAGACCACCGATGGAGAGTGAAACTACAAGTAAAAGACTGATGTACACATTGATTAAAGATATAAAGTGTATCCAAATATTAGGATGGGATCATGATATTTGCAATTCGCATAAGGAACGGTCATTGATCCATCAGACATCTAGATTCTATCGAATTTGAGCATGTCTATGTTATCATTAGACATAATTGATCCACATAGTTAGTATTTTGAACTCCAGACAATGCACGCTTTAGCAATCGAATATAAACGTGAGTATAGTTCATGTTGTGTGTGTAAAGCACATTATACATACAGAAGTTACACAATGAACATTATAAATAGCTAGCTATGAACTAGCATACATTTGAATTCAACTTAAGGTGGTTTAAAAAATTCGAATTCAACATGAAGTCCATTCAATTATTTGAATTCGATATCATGGCATTTGTAAATCATACCTAAATTATGGGGGCACCAATCTTTGCTATGCTTTTGTACATAATAGCATATGTAGTCGTGTACAAAATAGATTCAAATTTAGCTCCTCCATTCCAAAATAATCGTAGTTATAGGATTTTCAAGTGTCAAATTTTCAAAAATAAGCGGATAATTTAATGAGGTTTTCAAACATACAAGGTCAAATTTAACGTTGTCTATTTAGGTCAATCCTCAAAGTTCAAGAATACTCTAAACGTGAATGCTTCTGTTTCAAAATTTAGAACGAAGCGCCAAAAGAGCCTCTACTCGCCCGAAACCGCGTGAGACCAATGTTTTGTAGAAGGAAATTACTTTTCTAACTCCGACCCATGAAACCTACCGGCTCGACGTCCAAAGGTCTAAACTGGGGTAGGTTTGTAGCTTCTTCTAGACGCCACGCAACCGCCTCCGAAAACATTCATACACAATGGCCACCTAAGCACACATGTGCGCGGCCGAAATCGCTCCCGCCCACTATTTGGGACACCTGGGATTACCATCCTACCCTTGACCCGCAGTAGGTCCGAAATTTAAGAGGGGGCCAAAGTTTGCACTTTCCCCAAATTTCAAACAAGCACATCCCATCTATTCGAAAAACCCAAAAACAAGTGCGTCCCAGACCGAGACATGGTTCTCCCTTAGCCCCCCTCCCCGTCTGATTCCCCATTCGTACCCCGTGGGCGCCAAAACTATCTCTTCACCAGCCGTGAAACCCTGGCGTCCTCCGTCCGCCACCCCATCCCATCCATCAACCGCCGCCCTCCTCCATCACGCGGAGCCGATACCCTGACGTCGTCGTCCACCGCAACCTCAACCGCAACGCCCTCCACGGCTAGTAGTTGAAGCCGAAGCCGAGCTATCCGTACCCGAGCCAGTTCAACCACGTCGTCCTGCGCCTCACCGCTACCGCTCCAACTTCGCCACCGTCCACCGCACCAGAGATGTTCCTTCTACGCCGTCCTTCGCCGCCTCAGATCTACTTCCCCTCCGCCGACATACGCCCACGGCAACACAGTCAACAATTTGGCCATGGGTTCGTCCAAGGCTGCACCCTCCTCCAAAACATCGGTCCCCCCGGCAAAAAGAAGAACATCACCGCCACATATGAAGGACACAACACTGGCAAATGGAAATGGTACTCCTCTTCCCTTATTCGTGCAAATCTTACATGTCTGCTTGCACGGTATTCATCCCACAGAAGACACTAGTTGACCGCTTCTTCTTGATACTAGATGTTCCTAGTAACTAGCGATGCACAAGGTTTCTCCTCATATACTATTTCACTTTAGCTAGAGGTCCGTTGCCCCCCTGGATTCAATTCCTGGTCAATTGATTCCCAATTAACAGAAGCATTCCACGGTGTAACAGGCGCTAGTCCGCCTATTACATCGGGGAAGCAGCGCCTCGATGTTTACTTAGGGAAGTGTGGGGCCTAGAGCTACTAGCGCCCGATCTAGAGGTCGGTCGGGATTAAAGGGATGGCCTGGGGGCGCTGCCAAGCACGGCGGTGGTGTGAGGTCGAGGGGAGGGTGGGGCGGCGGAGGCAGGGATCTATGCCGGTGGTCGCTGGCGGTTCAAGAAAGATCGTCAACAGTGACTGGCGGGAGGTAGACGAAGGCCATCTGCCCGTTCCTTATAGATCGGACGGTTCATAAAAAAATTGACTGACCTATTTATTTTCAGTCGACTGTTATTTTGATAGGACCACATGTGGTGGTGTGCTGGAGGAGTACCTGCATTTCCCAGCCATCTCTGTGCTCATATATTACAAAATCATATGGAGTGGAATCTAATTTTGTTTGCCACGCAATATTGTAGAGCTATCATATGTCTCCTGTCATTTATTTTTTAGCCACCTGCTATCTGCTACTCTTACAGTGCACTAGTTCTACACACACTTCACCCATAATCTCACTATTGTGTTTTTACGCAAGGGTATTTCAGACCCTGCTGCCAAAGCAGAAAAGAAAGAGAGAAGTCGGTCCAGCGTGGTACATGGCTAGGCCAGACACGTTTCAGCCTTATAAAGGTTGCAGTGTCAGCAGATGGAGACAGTAAACGTAGCTCTGGAGTTGATGACCTCGCTCGCGATGAACCACCATCCCAGGTGCTTGCTTTAACTTCGCGGTGTCATATGTGGTTGCATGTTGCATATGGTGTCTAGCTTGTATTTGAAAGGCCGAAGTCGGTCTTGATTAAGATAAGGAAAGATATTTTTTACATGAACCACCATCCCGGGAGCACCAGAAGACAAATAGCTAGTCAGGGCACTGGTCGAGCCAGTGACAAGCCCGGCACAGACAGGCATCACCTGGAAGCCAACTAAAAAGCCACGATGGTGGTGAATCAGCCCGCCTCCCACCAGGCTCTCAGGTCCTCGACGATCATGCTCACCACTCCAGCCGGATGTCTAGCTTGTATTGCTTCCAATTTGGCTAAATTGCATCTGCTTAGCTTACACATTATACCTTTGAATATTACATGCCTTCTTGTTTTTGGTACATACTAGTACATTTGTCTATTAACCATGTTCTTACATCAAACTAATGTTCTTGTGTATCCCTCATCAATCACTTATGATGAGACAGTCACCTCAATCGGTTACTTTGAGAAAAGATCCTCTTTTGAAGAATGCAGTGTCAGCCTCCCCACATGATTCTCAAGAAACAACAAGGCTATATGAAGATAGTGAAAGTAGCTCTGTAGATGATGACCGCATTTCCCCTACACCAGCATCGCAGGTGCTTTCTCTAACTTGGCAGCGTGATATGTGGTTGCATGTCGCATATGGTGTCTAGACTGTAATTCTTCCAATCTAGTTAAATTGCATGTGCTATTCTGCTTATTTTATACATTATACCTGTTAATGTGACATATCTTCCTGTTTTTAGTACATAGTACATTTGTCTATTAAGCATGTCCTTACATAAAACTATTGGTTTTTCCGTATCCCGCATGAATCAATATGACGAGACACCTTTAGTATATGCAGTGTAATATTAGTTGCATCTTTCATATGATTTATAGCATGCGCTGCTTCTAATTAGTTGAAACGCCATTTATGATGGGATGCTTTTAACTTGGCAGTATTGGTTGCATCTTTCATGTGGTGTCTAGCTTGCATTGCTTCTTATTTGTTGAAATGGCTTCTGCTTAGTTTACACAAACCATTGTGAATATGCCATGTCGTCATGTTTTTCGTACATATTCCATCCTGGTATCATGTGTTTTCCTTACATCAAAGTAGTGATTGTCAGTACCATGCATGAATGAGTTCTAAAGAGTGAATTTTATTGCTTTTTCTTGTCGGTTTTACTTGAAAATTCAAAATCAACAAAGCGAAAGGGAAGTAGCAAGGCAGCGGATATAGGTGCTCCTTCCAAATGGAGGGCCTCTACAGATTCTACTCCACCACCTCCCCAAGAAGATTTGCAAGACAACACATGCATAGACACTCAACGTAGCTGTGTTGATGATGAGCACGTCTCCCCTAGTGCACCATCACAGGTGCTCCCTCTAATTTGGCACTGTTATATGTGGTTACATGTTATGTATGATGTCTAGCTTGTATTGCTTCTAATTTTGTTGAATTCCATCTGCTTACTTTACACATTATACTTGTGAATAAGACACGTGTTCCTGTTTCCAGAACATACAATATATGTCTATCACACCATGTTCTTACATCAAAGTACTACTGTTGTGTAAGCTGCAACAATCACTTATCATAAGACACGTTTGACTTGGGAGTGTGATATAGGTTACATCTCGCATTCTTTTCTAGCTTGTACTACTTCTAATTTATTGAAATGGCACTTATGACGAGACAGTTTTAACTTGGTAGAGTGATATTCGTTGCATCTTTCATATGGTGTCTAGCTTTCATTGCTTCTAATTTTTTGAAATGCCTTCTCCTTAGTTTACACATCATAAGTTGTGAATATGCAATGGCACTAATGACGAGAGACCTTTAACTTGGTAGTGTGATGTTGTTTGCATCTTGCATATGATTTATTTCTTGTACTGCTTCACATTTGTTTAAACACCATTTATGACGAGGCACTGTTAACTTGGCAGAGCGATATTTGTAGCACATTTCATATGGTGTCTACCTTCCATTGCATTGCTTCTAATTTAGTGAAATGACTTCTGCTTAGTTTACACATCATAGTTGTGGTTATCTCATGCCGTCCTGTTTTTCGTACATATTACATCCTCCTATCATGTGGTTGTCTAACATCAAAGTTCCGTTCGTATGTATCATGCATCAATTTATTCTGAAGAACTAAATTGTTATTCATTTTTCTTGTCAGCTTGACTTAACATGGCATAGATAAAGAGGAAGGAACACAGAATGACAGGGAAAAGGAAGCAGAAGAATCCTGCAGACTCTGCTGGTACTAATGGTGCAATAGAAGGTCAAAGTCCAGTGGGAAATTGTACAAACAGGGTATACCGTGCTACGCGAGCTGCAGAACAAGCCAAACAGAAACCAATAGCTGCCACCAAACAAGCAGAGACAGCCCTAGTTGTTGCAACACCTTCCACAGTACCACCAGCTGCATGAGTTACTCGTTGGTCAACGCAGCTAGCAGCACGTTCCCAAGCTCCCTTATCACCTGACACTACTTCCGAAGCACTCCTGACACAAGACGAGTTGGCAAGATCAGATGAACTTTGTGAGCTTCAATAGCAAGAAGGTAGTTGTTGGAGTCAAGTTACAGTTACATGCTTCTTTATATGTAGTCTCACAGTTTGATGTACACTAACACTTCCTATGTTCGTTGTTGGACTAGTACCTAGGCGCAAGAGGAATCAAACATCAGGGATAATGCTCGATAGGTTAACTAAATCTAGAGGAGGAAGAATGGAGATCCGTTTTGAGGCTGGTTTAAAAAGGCCACGTGATGCTACAGAGTCAGCCAAGTTAGTATCAGAGGCAGCGGTTGCCATTAGGTGTCATGTACGTATCCTCCCAACATGGATTCAGTACAGGAATGACAAAGACGAAACCTAGTTCAACACCTTCCTCGACCATTTATCTGTAAGTATGGTTATGTATGGAAACTGTTAATATTGTCTTGCTCTGTCTCATACTTTCTAGGTTGCTGATAATGAGACTCCCATAATTTTCAACAGATGAGGTTCAAGTTGGATAGCCAAGATGATGCAACTAGACAAGCTTGCGCCCATGTTTTCAAGTCTGCTCTGCGGCAGTATCGGTATAACTTGAGGAAAACTAACTTTGAAGGCAAGGCTAACAGTGAACTTGCCCAAACATCTCCAGTGGAAAATATATCGGATGAAGACTGGAGAGGCCTCGTTAAACACTGGTCTGATCCAAAGTATCAGGTACATTATATCTATATATGTGATCAGATCACATGTTGAAGTCCTATTTACGCATGTGCCTCACAAATATATCTTCTTGTAGGTGAACTGTTCAAAGAACAAGGCCAACCATAAAGTGAAATTCCAATAGACGACAGGATCTCGTAGCTATATTGCACACCGCGAGGCTCTTGTAATTAGCTGTTGTTTCACTCTTTTCGATGTACCATATTATCAGATTTATATTGACTCGTTCCAACTGCAGAGGAAAACCCCGCAAGGACCAAAAAGTACCTGAACCAAATGCTGTGGAAATCTTCAAGGACTGTCACACCAGCAAGATGAAAGGCATGACTACACCAGTCAAAGCCGCTGTTGTAAGTCCTTAATCCTCATGCCTTTTAACTACTACTTACTCTGACTTGTGCCTTGAACTGCATGGTTTGCAGCCAATGTCTATTACTCTTTTAAATTTATACACAATTGTCTCAGCGTATCATTGCACCTTACAAGGTTTAAAAGAGAGGAGTGATGTTCCTTTGATCTTGATCTGTAATCTAGTTCTGTGCTGGACATGCCCACATAATGTTACAATTGCATGTTTGTCTGTTCTCAGTTGTTTTGTGATATGAATGGTGTCATACTATGCTTACCGTATTATAAATTTTGTCTCTTTATCCTTAGCTGCCAATACAACATGAAGAAATAGACAATACATTAGCAATGATACATGGTCATATGTTTGGAACCTGGTTTTATTACGTACTTTGCAGTAAAATACAACTAATATTTTACATGGGTTCACCAGAATAAGTTATGTATATAGACCAAAGCTATTTTGTTCGGTTTTGTTGCCTCCTTAATATCTTCTGTTCTAGTACTACTAATGTAAAAACTCAACTTTTTAGCAAGCTATGGAAAAAATGGTGGAACCTCCGCCTTCTGAAGGTGGCGAGGCAACTATAACCGCAATGTCAGCTCTTGCTGCAGTGGGTTAGTACCTGTCCACTAACAGTGCCAAAAGCATGTTCGTGCGTAATACTCGGTTGGTTGTTAAGGCAATCTGTCGAATTTCGGGTTCCGGCAAAACCCTTGAGGTTCTAACACTAGGGTGTGCACGAAGATCTCTCCCTACCTAATCACGCCCTCAGCCTCACCGTGATCTCAAGGCCTAGCTCGACGAACCCGCAACACAAGAGACATGAGATTTATACTGGTTCGGGCCACCATTGTTGTGTAATACCCAACTCCAGTGTGGTGTGGTGGGTTGCCTCTTGGGCTGAGGATGAACAGTTACAAGGGAAGAACAACCTCGTGAGGGGAGGTGTTCTTGTGCTTTGTGAGTGTGAGGATGGTCTGAATCCGTTTTCTCTTGCGGTGGTGGCTAGTCCTATTTATAGAGGCCCTGGTCCTCTCCCCAAATATTGAGCGGTAAGGGAGCCAACAACGGCCATATTCAAAGGGAGACAACCATTACAAGTTATCCTGACTAAAGGTGGTCTTTGCCTACCAAAGGCTCTGGTGGTGACGCCGTCTTGGGCTCCACGGTGACCTCCGTCTTGTCGTCCTGCTGTTCTTGGTCTCCTTGCACCGATATGGAAACCTTTGCCTGATGCCTCGGGACTCCTCGCCTGCGCTTGCCCCTTTAGCACCAAAAAGGAAACGAGGACACCGCGCGCGCTGTCGCCCACCTGGCGCCCGCCTGGCTCCGGTCGTCATGGTTTGCATCACTGGAACCTCGCGAGGTGTCCCTTGCCTTGATCTCTCCGCCCCTTGGGAGCCAGCCTGGTGAGGTCGCTCCCGAGGAGGTCTTGTGCCGTCCGCCTCGTGAGCTTGGCCCCTCGCGAGGGTCTTGAGTGTTTGCCGGTGAAGATGGGCCGTACGGGGCCACTGGTGGAGCCACGCCGTGGGCCGCAGGCAGGCAAGTCTGGGGACCCCGTTCCCAGGACGCCGACAGTAGCCCCCGGGCCCAAGGCGTGCTCGAACTTGGCTTCAAGGAGAAGCCAAAGGGCAAGTGTGGAGCGCCGCGGGCTCCAATAGCCTGCGGCCTTGGTCTGAGTGTGGCGATTGATTGGACGTGGGTGTCTCCGCTTCCCCACGCTGCCTCAGCAACTGCCCGTCTGACAAACGGCTGCCGCAGGCTACACTTGCCTTCATTGCTTTCCTTCGCCCTGCTCCAGATCCCCTTTCTCGCTCCTTGCTTCCGAAATCTCCAGATCTGCTTCAATCCCCTTCCGAGCTTTCAACCAATGGCGCCTCGCAAGGTCAAGGCCGCTTCGCCGCCGGCTTGGTTCTCGGAGAAGAACTTCGCCGCTACGCGCCTGCTGACGGCGGGGGAGAGCAACGAGAAGGGGGAGATTGAGCTCCGGGCCGGCTCCGCTGAGCCAAAGGCCCAGGGGAGCACCTTCTACCCCTTCATCATGAGTAGCATCGTCGCGGGTCTGGTTCCCCCCTTTCTCCGACTTCTTCTATGCCGCCCTCCGCCATTACAGGTTGCAGGCCCTTCTGTCGGCGTTCTTGGAACGGGGGTCCCCAGACTTGCCTGCCTGCGGCCCACAGCGTGGCTAAGCCAGCAGGCCGTACGACCCATCTTCATCAACAAGGCATCCATGACCCTCACGAGGGTCCAAGCCTCGCGAGGCGGACGATGCAAGACCTCCTCTGGAGTGGCCGAGCCAGGCAGGCTCACGAGGAGCGGAGATATCAAGGCGGGGCAAACCTCACGAGGCTCTCGTGACGTGAGCCATGACGAACGGCGCCAGGCGGGCGCCAGCGCGCGCAGCATCCTCATTTCCTCTTTGGTGCTAAGTAGGCCAGCGCAGGCGAAGAGTACTGAGGCATCAGGCAAAGGTTGCTATATTGGTGCAACGAGACCAAGACCAGGAGGACGGCGAGACGGAGGTCATCGTGGAGCCCAAGACGGCGTCACCACCAGAGCTTTTCGTAGGCGAAGACCGCTTTTGTCAGGATAGCTTGTACTAGCTGTCCCCCTTCAAATTTGCCTGCCATTGTTGGCTCCCTTCCCGCTCGATATTTGGGAAGGGGACCAGGGCCTCTATAAATAGGTCTAGCCACCACAGTAGTAGGCATCGGATCCAGAGACGCGCACAAGCTCGTACGCACAAGAACACCTCAACCTCAGGAGGTTGTTCTTCCCTTGTACTGTTCATCATCAGCCCAAGAGGCAATCCACCACCACCACACTGGAGTAGGGTATTACACCACAACGGTGGCCCGAACCAGTATAAATCTCATGTCTTTCTGTGTTGCGAGTTCGTCGAGTTCGTCCGCGAGATCTTAGCGAGCTAGGGCGTAGATTGGTAGGAGGGAAAGACTTCGCGCGCACCCCAGTGTTCGAACCTTAAGGGTTTGCCGGAACCCCACATCCGACATTTGGCGCGCCAGGTAGGGGTGCGCTAGAGCCCCTCACCACCAACTTGCGCTCCTCGCCGTCGCGCTTTGCCCCCATGGCAGGTGCCCCGCCATCCACCTCTGCGGCCGACACCAGCACCAGGGAATCTGGGTATCGAGCCCTGGCCCCCGACATGCGGCGAGTGCAGTGGCCAACCAAGTTCAAGCCAGAGATGCCGCCGCATTACGACGGTGCGGCAGACCCGGCGCCGTTCTTGCTGGCGTACGAGGAGGCCGTCCTCGAAGCCGGAGGCGACGACAAAATCATGGCCAAATGGTTCCCCATGGCCCTCGCCGGCGAGCCGCGCGCCTGGCTGCTCAACCTCCCGGGACCCACAGTGGCATCCTAGGGGGAACTCCGCGACCTCTTCACCGCTCGTTACACGGTGCCGGTGCACCACGCAGTCGCGGCACTGCTGGGTGGCTCTCAAGCACCGCCTTCAGATCGCCATGTCAAACCATTCCTCCGTCAGATTGGGGCCGCCTCCAAGCACCCGGGGGCTCCGCCGGGTTGGGCTGCGCCGGAGGCCGACCTCACCTTTAGCTTAGAAGACCACCCCGGCTCCACCGCCAGCTTCGGGATACTCCCAATGCTCTGCACGCCCACTATCTACAATGTGGCCGTTACCAAGACCCTCATCGACGGTGGCGCCAGCCTCAACATACTCTCCGTAGAAGCCTTCAGCCTTCTGCAAGTGCCGCTCAAGCGGCTCGGCCTCAGCAAGCCCTTCTCGGGAGTGGGTGGTAGAGCTGCCCACTCTCTAGGGCAGATCCGCCTCCCTGCCACCTTTGGCATGCGAGACAACTACCGCACCGAGCTGGTGGACTTTGACATCGCCCGCATCGGTCTCCCGAACAATGCCATCCTCGGGTACCCGGCTCTCGCTCAGTTCATGGCGGCGACTCACCCGGCCTACAACCTCATGAAGATGCCAGGGAGCAAGGGCGTCCTCACCATCAAGGGAGACACTAAGGAGGCCGTGTCAGTGCTCAGGCTCGCCTTCAAGACCGCGGCAGCAGCACGGCCAGCCGGCACCGGTACGCCCGAGGCCAAGGAGACCGCGCCCACCAAGAAGAAGCAGTTGTTCACCCAAGACAAGGTGGAGACCAAACAGGTGCCGGTCAATGAGGACAGGTCTTCAGGAGCCACCTTCACCATAGGAACCGGCCTTGACCCGAGACAAGAAGAAACTTTGGTGAGGTTTTTGCGCGCGAACAAGGAAATATTCGCGTGGGAGCCCAATCAGCTGGTAGGGGTCCCGAGAGAGGTGATCCAGCATCATCTAAGGGTGTGCCCCAACGTACGTCCCGTGAAGCAGCGAGCAAGGCGGCAGTCCACTGAGAAGCAGGCCTTCATCGTCCAAGAGACACGCAAGCTGGAGGCGGCAGGTACCATTCGAGAAGTTTGATACCCCGAATGGCTGGCGAACCCCATCGTAGTACTGAAGAAAGGCGGGAAGGAACAGATGTGCGTCGACTTCACCAACCTTAACAAAGCTTGCCACCAAGATTCGTTCCCACTTCCATGCATCGATCAGATCATCGACTCCACCGCCGAGTGCGACTTGCTATGTTTCCTGGATGCATTCTCAGGATACCACCAGATCAAGATGGCGGTGGAGGATGTGGAGAAGACAGCCTTCCTGACACCATGTGGGGTGTATTGCTACACCTGCATGCCCTTCGGGCTGCCTAACGCGGGCGCAACCTTTCAGCGGTTGATGCACATCGCTTTGGGGCGGCAGCTCGGCAGAAACACAGAGGCTTACGTTGATGACATAGTGGTCAAATCTCGCGAGGCGAGGACATTGATTCAAGACTTGGAGGAGACCTTCGAGAGCTTGCGCCAGGTGAACTTGAGGCTTAACCCGGAGAAGTGCGTGTTTGGCGTCCCCTTCGGCAAGCTGCTGGGGTTCCTCGTATCCCACAGAGGGATTGAGGCGAACCCAGAGAACATCAAGGCCATCGAAGACATGAGCCCACCACAGACCCTCAAGGAGATGCAGAAGCTAGCGGGGTGCGTGACCGCGTTAGGGCGTTTCATCTCCAAGCTAGGCGAGCACGCCTTACCCTTCTTTAAGCTCATGAAGAAGAAGGGCCCGTTCGAGTGGACCCCGAAGGCCGACCGGGCCTTCCAAGACCTCAAGAAATACCTCACCAGCCTCTCGGTGATGGTGGCACCGCGGCCTCTCGAGCCTCTGGTACTCTACCTTGCTGCCACCCCGTACTCCGCCAGCGCGGCGCTGGTGGCGGTTCGGGAGGAACGCCAAGACAAGGGTGTGCCGCGCCAAGCCAGAGCTGAGGCAGCACCGGGTCAGGAAGGCGCAGCAAAGCCATCAGTGGCGGAAGACCAAGCTCAGCAGGGCAGCATCGCAGAAGCTCCTGAGGACGGTCAGGACTCAGGAAACCCACCACCTCAGGATACGCCCCAATCTCCACAGGACCCGAGCCTCGTCAGTGTGCCAGCCCTCATTGAGCACCCGGTGTACTTTGTCAGTACCGTACTGCGGGACACGAGGGCGCGCTACCCCATGCCACAAAAGCTCCTGCTCGCACTCTTGGTGGCCTCGTGCAAGCTGCGGCACTACTTCCAGGGCCACCCCGTCAAGGTCGTCTCAGCCTACCCATTGGAGAGGGTACTCAGGAGCCCTAACTCAGCCGGAAGGGTTGCTGAGTGGAACATCGAGTTGCAAGCATTCCAGTTGGAGTTCAGCACTACCAGGGTCATCAAGGGAGCCGCGCTCGCCGATTTTGTGGCAGAATGGGCAGATGCCCCGGCTCTTGAGGAAGGAGAAGACCGGTCCACCTCCCCAGGAAGCGAGGCACCAGACGGCTGGGTCACGTATTTCGATGGCGCCTTCGTGCACCATGGCGCGGGGGCTGGAGCGGTGCTCATCTCGCCCACTCAGGACAAGCTCTACTACGTCGTGCAACTCTGTTTTCAGCACGACAAAAAGGTCTCCAACAACATCGCAGAATACGAAGGCCTCATAGCCGGCCTGAAGGTCGCGGCGGCCCTAGGGGTGAAGCGCCTCACCGTCAAAGGCGACTCGCAGCTCCTCGTCAACTTCTCCAACAAGGTGTACGAGCCGAAGGACGAGCACATGGAGGCCTACCTCGCGGAGGTGCGCAAGATGGAAAAGCAGTTCTCGGGCCTGGAGCTGTAGCACGTGCCCTGGGGCACCAACAAGGAAGCCGACGACATCGCCAGGAGAGCATCCAAGCGGCAACCGCAAGAGCCCGGCGTCTTCGAAGAGCGGCTCTTCAAGCCATCAGCTACCCCACCTCTTTCGAGCATGACTCGGCCTCGGGAGGAGCTCCCGCAGCCCCCGGCCACAGGAGCTCCAGCCTGTGGCCCGACCTCAGGAGCTCGGCTGCTCTTGGCGCTCGAGCCCCAGGAGGAGTGCTGGACCAAGGAATTCAAAGAGTACCTGATGCACGGGACGCTGCCGGAGAAGGAAGAGGACGCGGAGCGCGTGGCCCGGCAAGCCACGGCATACTGTGTCCAAGACGACGAGTTATACAGGAGACGACCGAACGATGTCACACTGCGCTGCATCTCCAGCGATCAAAGAAGGGAGTTGCTGATTGACATACACGGCGGTGACTGCGGACACCACTCGTCATCACGGACCCTTGCCGGCAAGGTGTTCCGCAGTGGGTTCTATTGGCCTACAGCCCTCAACGACGCAGCCGATCTCGTGAAGTCCTGTGAAGCTTGCCAATTCCACGCCAAGCAAATCCATCAGCCTGCACAAGGCCTCCAAACCATCCCGCTCACGTGGCCGTTTGCGGTCTGGGGGCTGGACATCTTAGGCCCGTTCCCTTGAGCGCAAGGGGGCTACCGCTATCTCTACATCGCCATCGACAAGTTTACCAAGTGGGCGGAAGTGGAAGCCGTCTGTACCATTCCATCCGGCTCTGCTGTCAAGTTCATCAAGGGCCTCGTGAGCCGCTTCGGGGTCCCCAACCGCATCATCACAGATAACGGTTCACAGTTTACTAGCAACCTCTTCAAAACCTACTGTGCTAACCTTGGAACGCAGATCTGCTACGCTTCGGTGGCCCGCCCCAGGAGTAATGGTCAGGCCGAACGCGCTAACACGGAGGTCCTAAGGGGCCTCAAGACCAGGACCTTCAAGAAGAAGCTGGAGGCCTGTGGCAGGGGCTGGCACGATGAGCTCCAGTCCGTGATGTGGCCCATCCGAACCACCGCCACCAAGCCAATGGGCGAGACTCCATTCTTCCTCGTCTACGGAGCTGAAGTAGTCCTTCCTCACGAGTTCAAGCATCGCTCCGCGCGGGTCCTGGCGTTCGATGAGACGTGGCAGGACGCCATGCGGGGGATGGACCTCGTGCTGGGGGAGGAGCACCGTCGCGAAGCTGCATTGAGGGCGGCAAGGTACCAACAAGCGATGCGGCGATACCACTGCCGCAACATCCGTTCTAGGATACTAGAGGTGGGCGACCTCGTCCTGAGTGTCGGAGTAAATAGCCACGGGTAGCCTGACCGACTGCCCCTGGCTCTTTAGAAAATTATCAGGCCATTTGGGCCTTCAAGCATTTCAAGCAATGGGCTGCCTTCCCTGGCCGGCTACCTCTGAAGCCGACTCTCGGAAGGCGACCCAGCCTCAGCAACCTCCCCCCCCAAGATAACCATGGATGGCCGACTCTAGGAAGCCGGCCATAGAGAATGCCGACTCCCCAGAGCCGGCCATGGAGAGCGCCGACTCCAAGAAGCTGGCCAAGACCGCAACCACCAAAACTACACGGTGACAAGACGGGGTGTGGCCACAGTACAGCCCACTACCCCCGAAGCCCGAGGCGAGCATGGCCACAGGACGCCCTACGGGATGTCCATCTCCCGTCCGGCTCGGCACTGTAGCCATGCGGGCCTCAACGTCACCCACGACACACGCCAGTACGGCCCACGGGCGGCGGGCCCCTTCAGCCAGAGAGAGGCGCGAAGGCGGCCCGGCCTCCCCCAGTCGGCCAAGGGCGTAGCCGGCCCCCAGAAGCCGGCTACCCCCTTCCTCAAAGCGTGAGCCACATTAAGGAGACAAGACGAGGTAAGGCTACAGTGAGAGCCCCCGAGGCGGCACACTGTAGCCATGCTTACCTCAACGAAGCCCTCGTCATCAGGGGCGAGGCTACAGTAAGCAGCCGCCGACAAGACCCTAGGCGGTGGAGCCGGCCGTTCAACCAAGAGGCCGGCAGCCGGCGGGACCCACCAGTCGGCGGGCCCCAACGGTCGGCGGAGAAGCCGGCGAGCGTAGACACTGACGGCTGGGACCAGCGCCCAGCCGGATTACAATTGTACCCCCGGGGGGTAGGCCTATATAAACCCCCCGGGGCACCCATGCAAAAGGGTTGGCTTCTTAGCATTACACAGAGAGAGAGAGAGAGAGGGAAGCAAGAGCTAGCCTTGCTCTTCTTCTCCCTTGAACCAAACAGCTCTAGGAGCATTTGTAGCTACTCTCTCTGATCTAGTAATCATGCGGAGACCCCGCAGAGCAGGACTAGGGGTGTTATCTCCTCGGAGAGCCCCGAACCTGGGTAAGATTCGCCGGCGTGCATGTCTTCGCCTCATCCCATTTCCAGGCACCGGCGACGTCTTACTGGCACCCACTATGATAAGCCATCCGTTGGCATATGTCGCACCTACCACCCGACATTTGGCGCACACCGTGGGGCCAGGTGCACCGTTGTCCGGAGACCTGTTCTGGACGGGAACCCTCTTCCTCCCACGCGAGCGCAGCCAGCCTCTTGCGCCCGATGGCATTTGCCTTGATGCGCTGCAAGGCGCCGACGACGCCTGCGCGGCGAGCTGCCTCGCGCGATCTTCTCGGTGAGACTCGCATCTCCGATGAGCCTGCATCCGACGCAGGCACGGACTACCCCGAGAGCCGCCTCGTCAGCCTCCTCGACCAGCTTCACGTCTCCAGTGAGCCTGCTGTAGATGTGGAGTCGGTCGGCTCCACCGACCCGATGCTCGTCGACTCCGACACGGCATCGCTCGACGCCTACCCCTCCGAAGTGGTGATCTTCGACAATCCTCTCCCTCGAGATGACAGTGGCAGCAGCGCTGTCACCGAAGTGTTGGTCATCAGTCACGTCGCCAACTCAGGCGAGAACGCCCACGACGCCCTGCAAGCGGCAATGCACGACCTCTCCGTCCCCATCCCGGCTGACGCCGATGCAGAGACCCTGGAGGCACGCCGCCTCGCCCTCATCGCGGAAGGCCAGAAGATAGCCTCCATGAGACGCCTCACCGAGGCCCACCAGCGCGAAGTCGACCGCGCCGCCTTCGGTACGCCGCCGCCTAGCGGGCCGAGCCGAGCCGGCTTTGTCCAGAAGCGCGGTGCGGCTATTGCCAGCATGCTGGGGGCAGATCGCCCCGTCTACGCCACCCCGCTCGAGAATCTGCGAGCCGCTCAGGCAGCCGTCGAAGAGCTAAATGGGCTGGGAGCCGACGAGCTCCCTTACATGACCAGACGGATCCAGCAGCTGATCGACGCGGCTGCAGAACGGCACGAAGCCGGCGCCCGTGCTGATAGTCATCCCCCGCGCCGGGAGCACGCCGCGACGTCCCGCTCGCCGACTGCGAGCGGCGCCCGCCAGAAGAAAGACAAGGAGCCGGCTGCCAGCCGCAGCCGGACTCGCATCACCATCGAGCGCGATGCGGAAAGCCGCCCTCGAGCGGTGGAACGCCAAGGAAATCTTCCTCCTCCCCCGCCTCGAAGAGAAAGACGTCTCACCCCGCCGCCTGTCACGCACCCGACTCTTGGCGACCGACTCGGCCGCCGAGAAGGAGTCGGCGAGAACGACGCCCGCCACCGGATCGACCGCCTTGCTCGATCCTTGGCGTTAGAAGAAGAAGACGATGTCGGACCGCCATGCTTTGGCCCCCGCATCCGCGACGAGCCCTTCCCCAAAGGGTTCTCGCTCCCCAGAGACACGCCCAAGTACAACGGCTCAGTGAAGCCGGAAGATTGGCTCATCGACTACTCCACTGTTGTCAGCATAGCCAACGGCAATCGGCGCGTCGCCGTGAAGTACGTCCCCCTCATGCTGCAAGGCACGGCGCGCACATGGCTCAACAGCCTCAAGCCCTACAACATCAACAGCTGGCTGGACTTCACGGAAGTCTTCGTCCGCAACTTCACCAGCACGTACAAGCGGCCTCCCAAGCCTCGCCAGCTCTCCCTGTGCGTCCAAGGACCCAATGAGTCGACCCGCGACTACCTCACGCGGTGGGCCGAGCTCCGCAACTCCTGCGAGGGGGTGCACAAGGTCCAGGCCATCAAGTACTTCACCGCCGGGTGCCGAGAGGGCACCCTTCTCAAGCACCAACTCCTCTGCGACGAGCCGGCAACCCTCGACGAAATGCTGGTCATCGCAGACAAGTACGCCACGGCCGAGTCCTCGATGAAGACCGAGCTGCGAGTAGATGCCTCCGGGAAGGTGATTGCTCCGGCTCCCAAGACGCCGGCTGGCGACTCCAATCGGCGCCCCTTTCAGAACGATCACAAGCGCAAGGCCCCCATGCCGACTTCCACCAGTCCGCAGGTGGCCACATTTGAAGATGAGCAGCCCGAAGAGCGGCCCGCTCCCAAGAAGAAGGGTGGCAGGCCGGCTTGGCAGCCGGCTTTCTCTTACGAGCAGACTCTCGACGCCCCTGCAAGTTCCACAGCGGCGCAAAGCCGTCTAACCACACGACCCGAAAATGCCGCTGGCTGACGCGAATTTCCAAGGGCGAAGGGTTGTTGCCGCCTCCGCCTCCCGGCCCGCCGCCTCCAGCCCCCCAGCAGCCGGCGGCTCGGGCGGCAGTCAGAGCCATCCAAGACGAGTTCCCTGAAGAGCACGCCGCCTACGTCGTCTTCACCAGCCAAGCCGATGACAAGCTTAGTCGGCGCCGACAGCACCAAGAGGTCAATGCAGTCGCCTCTAGCGCTCCCGAGTTCATGCACTGGTCAGAGAAGCCAATCAGCTGGAGCCAGGCCGACCACCCAGAGGTGATGCCATCCCCTGGCTCCTATGCACTGGTCTTGGATGTTACGCTCGCAACGGAGAGGCGAGCAGCCCGATTCTCCCGCGTCCTGATAGATGGCGGAAGCAGTATCAATATACTGTACCGCGATACCATGGAGAAACTGAACATCAAGGCGAAGCAGCTCATGCCGAGCCGAACCGTGTTCCATGGTATCATCCCTGGCTTGTCTTGCTCCCCAATCGGCAAGATTAAAATGGATGTTCTCTTTGGAGACAAAGATCATTTTCGCCGAGAAGCGATCTGGTTCGAGGTAGTGGATCTGGCGAGCCCCTATCATGCTCTGCTTGGCCGACCTGCTCTGGCCAAGTTCATGGCTGTGCCCCACTACGCCTATCTGAAGATGAAGATGCCGAGCTCGAAGGGGATCATCGCGGTAGCCAGCGATTACAAGAAGTCCATCGAGTGCGCCATGGCCAGTAGCCGTCTGGCCGAGTCCCTCGTGGTGGCAGAAGAGAAGAAGATGCTGGAGCGGGTTGTGGCCATGGCCGGCAAGCAGCCGGCCCTGTCCCCCAACCCCAAAGATAGTGATGCGCAGGGCTCCTTCCAGCCTGCCAAAGAGACGAAGAAGATACCTCTGGACCCGGAGAATCCGGAGAGGTTCGCTGTCATTGGGGCGAACTTGGACAGTAAATAGGAAGGCGAGCTCGTCGACTTCCTCCGTGAGAATCGAGACATTTTTGCATGGTCCCCAAAGGACATGCCGGGTGTCCCGAAGGATTTCGCCGAGCACAAATTACATGTCCGAGCCGACGCGAAGCCGGTCAAGCAACCCCTTCGCCGACTGTCAGAAGAAAAGAGAAGAATCGTGGGAGAAGAGATAGCCCGGCTCCTTGCCGCTGGCTTTATCATGGAAGTATTCTTCCCAGAATGGCTTGCCAACCCAGTTCTGGTTCTGAAGAAGAATAACAAGTGGCGCATGTGCATAGACTACACTAGCCTCAACAAGGCATGCCCAAAGGATTCGTTTGCTTTGCCACGGATTGACCAAGTGATAGACTCCACAGCCGGATGCGAGTTGTTGAGTTTTTTGGATGCCTACTCCGGGTACCATCAGATCAAGTTGGACCCAGCAGACCGCTTGAAGACTGCCTTCATCACACCATTTGGAGCTTTCTGCTACCTGACTATGACATTCGGCTTGAGGAATGCCGGTGCCACTTTTCAGCATTGCATGCAGAAATGCCTCTTGAAACAACTCGGCAGAAATGCCCACGTCTATGTAGACGACAGTGTGGTGAAGACAGAGAAGCGCGGCACCCTGCTGGAAGACCTGAAAGAAACATTTGCCAACTTGCGCCGATACCAAATCAAGCTCAACCCCGAGAAGTGCGTGTTCGGAGTACCAGCCGGCCAGCTGCTAGGCTTCCTGGTCTCCGAACGCGGCATCGAGTGCAACCCTGTGAAGATCAAGGCCATCGAGAGGATGGAGATTCCCACCAAACTGCGAGATGTGCAGAAGTTCACCGGGTGCTTGGCCTCCCTGAATCGCTTCATCAGCCGACTAGGAGAAAAGGCTCTCCCCTGTACCGACTCATAAAGAAGTCCACTCACTTCGAGTGGAATGACCAAGCCGACCAAGCCTTCCATGAGTTGAAGAAAATGCTGACCACTCCGCCTGTCCTGGCAGCGCCGACTGAAAAGGAGCCCATGCTCCTCTACATCGCCGCGACTAGCCGAGTGGTCAGTACTGTTGTTGTGGTCCAGCGCCCGGAAGAAGGCCGAGCCGAGCTAGTCCAGAGGCCGGTGTACTATCTCAGCGAGGTGCTATCCAGCTCAAAGCAAAACTACCCGCACTACCAGAAGATGTGCTATGGGGTGTACTTCGCTGCCAAGAAACTGAAGCCCTACTTCCAAGAGCATCCCATCACGGTCGTGTGCACCGCCCCGCTTGCCGAGATCATAGGCAGCCGGGATGCATCCGGCCGGTTGGCCAAATGGGCCATTGCATTGGCGCCCTACACGATCTTCTACCAACCCCGCACCGCCATCAAGTCCCAAGCATTGGCCGACTTCCTCGTCGACTGGGCCGAGACCCAGTACCTACCGCCGGCTCCCGACTCTACCCATTGGCGCATGCACTTTGACGGGTCCAAGATGCGCACCGGCTTGGGAGCCGGCATCGTCCTCACCTCTCCCAAAGGCGACAAGCTCAAGTACACGCTGCAGATCCACTTCGCTGCCTCCAACAACGTGGCCGAGTACGAGGCGCTCGTACATGGGCTCCGGCTGGCCAAAGAGCTCGGCATACGCCGGATCCTGTGTTACGGCGAATCAGACTTGGTGGTCCAGCAGTCGTCTGGCGACTGGGACGCCAAGGACGCGAACATGGCGAGCTATCGATTCCTCGTCCAGCAGATCAGCGGGTACTTCGAAGGGTGCGAGTTCCTTCACGTGCCAAGGGCCGACAACGACCAAGCAGATGCCCTAGCACGGATCGGCTCCACCTGACAAGCCATACCGACCGGCGTCTCCCTCCAGCGCCTCCTCAAGCCGTCCATCAAGCCGTCTCCAGAGTCGGACTCAATCTTCGTACCGCCTATGCCAGATACAGCCGGATCCGACTGGAGGAACCCCGTCGGCGGCACGGGGACTTCGACAACTAGCCCGGGGACTGCCGTAGTCGCACCCGGCCCGGGGACTTCAGAACCCGGCCCAGGGACTGCAGCAGTCGGCCCGGGGACTGCAGCAGCGCAAGAAGCGGTGGCCGGCTCCAACTCCACGCCACCCAACCCACCCACCCGAGTCATGGTGGCTACACTAACAGAAGAAGAAGTCACAGCTCCATCTTGGGCCCAGCCCATCCTCAGATTCCTAGTCAGCAGAGAGCTGCCGGCTGATGAGATCTCAGCAAGACTAGTGCAATGACGAGCCGGAGCATATGCAATAATCAACAGAGAGCTTGTGAAGCGCAGCATCACTGGAGTCTTCCAGCGTTGTGTCGAGCCAGAAAAAGGAGTGGCAATCCTCAAGGATATCCACCAAGGCGAATGCGGCCACCACTCAGCCTCAAGATCACTTGTGGCCAAGGCTTTCCGCCATGGTTTCTTTTGGCCGACTGCCTTGGAAGATGCCAAAGAAATAGTCAAGAGCTGCAGAGGATGCCAAGTTTTCAGTTCCAAGCAACACCTGCCGGCTTCTGCACTTAAGACCATTCCCCTCACCTGGCCTTTTGCCGTCTGGGGACTGGACATGGTGGGCCCTTTCAAGACAGCCCGCGGCGGCCTGACACACCTGCTTGTCACCGTGGAAAAGTTCACCAAGTGGATCGAAGCGAAGCCGATCAAGAAGCTGAACGGGTCGACTGCCGTGACATTCATCACTGACATCACTACTCGGTACGGCATGCCGCACAGCATCATCACCGACAACGGCATGAACTTTGCCAAAGGAGCACTGGCACGTTTCTACGCGACGCAGGGCATCCGGCTGGACTTAGCGTCCGTTGCCCACCCGCAGTCAAACGGCCAGGTCGAGCGAGCAAATGGACTCATCCTCTCTGGCATCAAGCCTCGACTGGTTGTACCACTGGAACGATCGGCCGGCTGTCCTCTGGAGTTTACGCACTACGCCCAACAAGTCAACCGGCTTCACTACGTTCTTCCTTGTATATGGTGCCGAGGCTGTCATCCCAACCGACATCGAGTTCGACTCGCCTCGGATCACCATGTACACGGAGGCGGAGGCCAAGGAAGCAAGAGAAGACGGCGTCAACCTACTAGAAGAAGGCCGGCTATTAGCACTCAGCCGGTCCGCCATCTACCAGCAAGGGCTGCGCCGCTACCACAACCGAAAGGTCAAGCCAAGATCCTTCCAAGAGGGCGACCTTGTGCTTCGGCTGATCCAGCGAACAGCCGGCCAGCACAAGCTCTCGGCCCCTTGGGAAGGCCCTTTCGTTGTCAGCAAGGCACTCGGCAACGACTCCTACTACTTGATCGACGCGCAAAAACCAAGAGCACGCAAGAGAGATGACTCCGGCAAGGAGTCGGAGCGACCATGGAACGCGAACCTCCTGAGAAGATTTTACAGTTAAAAGTAGTATGTATCATGCTCCCCTTTTGTATTAAGTATGAAACAACAGGCTCCCCGAGGAGCACTCGGGGACTGCCTTTATTTTATCTATAAATGATGAGTGTCATATCCATGAATGTATTATTACATTTAATTTCTCGTCTGGCACCGGGTTCGACTAGTTGACCCGGGGACTGGCCACCTTAAGCTATCTTAAAAGTTCTACCTGAAGCCAGACAAGTAGTGTGCCGGCTCCCGAATCCTCTCTTGTTGAAAGTCGCAGCTCGAAGAACCAACTGCTAGACTAGCAAGAGCCAAGGCAGAAAGGATGCCCACACGAAAAACGGCTAAGGACTAACGAACTTATATAGCAAAAAGACGGCCTCCAACCACGCTTGCCGGCTGTCAGAACAGCCAGCTGGCCGGCTTCCTAAACACTTAGCTCTAATCCAACAAAGCTAGAGTACTTGCCCTCCCAATTGGCCAAGCACTTCTCCAGCAACACATTGCAGAGCAACTGTCTGTCTGGGGAGGCGGCAACCAAGGGAGGGCGGCAAAGGAAACAGCAGAAGGATGAAAAGCAAAGAACAAGGAAAAGCCAAATGCATGCATAAGTTATATATACATATAAAGCCCCCAACAGGCTGGCAATCGACATAGTTCGAATACACCCCCAGTGGGTGGAATTGTGCAGACTTAACAGAATATTGTTCCAAAAGTGACAAGACAGGAAAACAAAAGATAAGCAGACTAGACTAAGGCGCGGTGCGGGAGCCAGGCTGGTCGGTGGAGATGGCGTCGCCGGCTGAAGGAGTGGCCGGCTAGCGGGTCTCGGCTTGGTCACCGCCAGTGGCGGGCGACGCACCCGCGCGTGACGTGGTGCTGGAGGCGCGGTCAGGCTGAGGCTGGTTGGCCGCTCCACCATCCGGCTCGGCATCTTCACCCTCCTCCTCCTCCTCGCCCTCGTCGCTCGAGTCGATCTCCTCCGCCGAGTCTTCACCGTCTGCCGGGTTCAGCCCGAACCACTCCTCCGGCTGGGCGACGCCGTTGTCATCCACCTCAGGGGCGAAGACACTGGTGTCGGTGTAGTCGGCGATCACCGAAGCCCGCCGGATGATAGCCGGCCGCGCCGGCTCCAGCTCCGTGTCGGCTTGCTGCCGCCAGGTAGCCAACTGATCCAGGCTCAGGCCCGGGTACCAGGCCTTGACGAACTCCAGCGCCCGCCTGGCGCCGGACCGAGCTGCCGAGGCCTTCTAGGCTTCGAAGCGACCAACCGCCACCTCCAGCCAGTCCGCAGTCCGACTGGGGGTGCTGGGAACCACCGCGCCGGACCAGAGGGCGGCCAATACTTGCGCCCCGGCACGCTGAAGCCGGCGGAGCAGTCGGTGAGCCGGCTGGATACGGGCCTGGATCGCCAAGAGCTGCTCCTCCAGCGAACGGCCAGCGCTTGGCGAAATGTCGAAGCCAGCCTGCCTTCACGCTTGGCGGCGGGCCTCGATGATCTGGTTGGCGGCGATGGAGTAGCCAGGGAAGTACTCTGCGCGAGAAAGAAAGAGAGAGAAGAGAAAACACCAAGTCAGAAAACGAGCCAAAAGCGGCAGACGGCAAGAAAGGACGAAGAAGCAGGCAGCTTACCGTCAACCAGATCTTCGATCTGACCATAGCCAGAGATCAGAGTGTGCCTCGCTTCAGCCCAGCCAGCCGCTTCCGTCTCGTACTCAGCCTGGAGGGTGGCTTCGCGGTCCTGCACCGCCTTCAGAGCCGCCTTGTGGCCCTCCTCCTGGTCGGCCAACTTCTTGGCCAGGCGGTCGCGTTCCTGCACCAAGGCGGCAAGCTCGGCCTCCTTGACACGAAGGGCAGTCTGAGACTCTCCCAGCTGTGCCCTCAGACCGGCGTTGGCCACAGCAGAGATGGCAGAAACAGAAGAAACAATCAGAGGAAGTCGTCAAGAAAGATCCGACCCGACTGCTCAGCAGTCGGCCCGAATCTCGGGGACTACACCCAGTGGGTGCGCTGACGCGCCCCCACGTGAGATAAAGAACAAAAGCACTTACCCCGGCTCTCAGTTAGGTCGGCGGTCTTCTGCGTCAGCTCCCGAGCCTGGGAGCTGAAGGCGGCCGCACGAAGATTGTGGTAGTCCTGCAAGATGGGCAGAAGATCGAAGTAAGAATAAGAATAGCAAAGCCAAATCCACTAAGAAGTTCCAAGCCGCCTGCTCAGCAGCCGACTCGGAACTCGGGGACTACACCCAGTGGGTGCGCTGACGCGCCCCCACGGAAGAAACCAAGATCAAGAAGAAGCAAGATAAGAAGACTAACCCGGATGGCCGCCCGCGTCGCGAGGAATTCGTAGGTGTACTGCCTCAGCGCCGTAGCCTGGGCCTGGAGCCGGGTCCGGACGTCCTGCGCGGCCACGTTCAACACGGCCGACCCTCCGCCCGGCGTCCACCCAGAGGTGGCGCTGGCCGCCTCCGCATCCTGGGCCGACGAGCTGGAGCCCGCGGCCAGCAACGGCTCCGACGCAGCCTTCCCCGCGCGCCGGCTCGGCGGCATCCGGACCGCCAGCTCAGTCCTCACGGCCGGCTCGCCCCCCGCCGACCACGCAGGCGGCAGATCAGGCCGGCCGCCTTGAGCCGCCCCAGTCGGCGGAGTCGGCACCGGCGCCCTCTCCAGGATGACGACGTCGTCATCCCTCTCCAGCCCCGGCTGGTCGCCGCCGGCCTCTTCTGCCGGGGGATCCAGGGCCCCGGGCGCTGCGACGCGCAGTGGGGTGACCAACAGGGCCCCCTCCGCCGTCGCCGCAGCTGCAGCCTCCGCTTGGGCCTTGGCTGCGGCGTCGGCACGCGCCTTCGCCGCCTCCTCCTCCTGCGCCGCCTGGGCGGCGGCCGCCTTCCGTTCCTCCGCCTCCCGCGCCTCCCGCTCCTCCCGCGCCTCCCGCGCGTTCCGTTCCGTCGCCGCCTGAAGGTCGGCACGGGGGTCCACGCGGCGAGTGGTGCTCCCAGAGCCCCTTGGCGACTCAACGACGGAGGCGGCATGTAACGCCCACGATGCGGCTATATCTCCCACGTGTCGAGGCACGACTTAGAGGCAGAACCGCATAGTGGTTTTGTCGCAAGAAGGGTCATCTTCACACAATCCCATGTAATGAACAAGAATGGGATAAAGAGTTGGCTTACAATCGCCACTTCACACAATACATAAATATCAATCATACATCATCCAAAATACAAACATATAGACCGACTACGGTCAACATCCAGATGAAAATAAGACAACCCCAAATGCTAGATCCCCGATCGTCCCAACTGGGCTCCACTACTGATCATCAGGAAAAGACACATAATAACGACCACGTTCCTCGTCGAACTCCCACTTGAGATCGACGCCATCGTCTGCACTGGCATCGTCGGCACCTGCAACTGGTGTTGGAAGTATCTGTGAGTCACGGGGACTCAGCAATCTCACACCCGCGAGATCAAGACTATTTAAGTTTAAAGGGGGAATGGTGCAAAGAGGTGGAGCTGCAGCGGCAAAAACATATTTGGTGGCTAACTTGCGCATATGAGAGCGAGAAGAGAAGCAAAGGAACGGACGTCATCTAGCAATGACCAAGAAGAGGTCCTGAACGCCTACTTACGTCATACATAACACAGACCGTGTTCACTTCCCGGACTCCGCCGAGAAGAGACCATCACGGCTACACACGCCGAGAAGAGAGCATCATTTCCGCGCTTGGATTTGGGAAATCCAGTCACGAAGTCCATTTCGATATGATCAAACTTCCATTCCGGAATAGCAAGAGGTTGGAGGAGACCAGCTGGTCGTCGGTGTTCTGCTTTCACTCTTCGGCAGACATCACATTCATTCACGAATTGAGCAATATCTCGCTTCATTCGAGTCCACCAATACGACTGCTTGAGATCATGATACATCTTCGTACTTCCAGGATGAATAGAAAGGAGAGAATTGTGCGCTTCGTTCATTATGACTTTCCTTAGATCACCTTTCGGAACCACAATTCGGTCCTCGAAGAACAAAGTGTCTCTGTCATCAATGCGATAGCACTTGTATTTGGAAAGACCCTTGTCGATACCACGTTTCACCTTCTTCACCATGGCATCAAGGAGTTGTGCCTCACGAATTTGATCTTCCAAAGTAGGAGATACTATGAGGTTGGCAAGAACGCCTTGAGGAACAACTTGGAGATTCAGCTTGCGGAAAACTTCACAAAGATCCGGTTGGAACGGCTTGAGAATTAAGCTGTTGCAATAAGCTTTCCTGCTTAACGCATCTGCAATGACATTAGCCTTGCCTGGAGTATATTCGATACTCGGATTGTACTCTTGAATCATTTCGACCCATCGAGTCTGCCTGAGGTTGAGATTGGGCTGAGTGAAGATATACTTGAGACTCTTGTGATCAGTGAAAATGTCCACTTGTCTTCCCAACAAGAGATGTCTCCACGTAATCAATGCATGGACAACTGCCGCCAACTCAAGATCGTGAGTGGGGTAGTTCTTCTTGTTGGGCTTCAACTGCCGAGAGGTATAGGCCACAACTTTCTTCTCTTGCATTAACACAGCACCGAGACCTTGGAGAGAAGCATCACAGAAAACTTCATATGGCTTGGATTCATCAGGAGGAGTCAAAACAGGAGCTGTGACTAGTTTCTGTTTGAGAGTGTTGAAAGCAACGTCACACTCAGGAGACCAGACATACTTCACATGCTTCTGTAGGAGGTTGGAAAGAGGCTTTGCAATCTTGGAAAAATTCTCAACGAATCTTCGGCAATAACTTGCAAGACCCAGAAAACTGCGGAGCTGCTTGACATTTTGAGGAGGTTCCCAATCCAGAACTGCGGACACCTTCTCGGGGTTAACAGCGATGCCTTTGGCGGAGATGATGTGACCAAGGAAAAGAACTTCATCAAGCCAAAACTCACATTTGGAGAACTTCGCATAGAATTGATACTCTCTGAGCTTGTCGAGCACCAATCGCAAATGTTTGGCATGATCCTGCTTATTCTTGGAGAAGACCAAGATATCATCGAGATACACCAAAACGAATTCATTGGTATAGGGGTTGAAGATGAAATTCATCATCCGAGAGAACACCGGAGGAGCATTGACAAGGCCGAAAGACACGACAGTATATTCATAGGAACCAAAGCTTGTTCTGAATGCTGTCTTGGGAATATCTTCTTCACGAATGCGAATCTAATGGAGGTCAAGCTTCGAGAAAACTTTAGCGCCCTTGAGTTGCTCAAATAGCTCATTGATGTTGGGAAGTGGGTACTTGTTCTTGATTGTCTTCTTGTTCAATGGACGGTAGTCGACGCAAAGTCGGTCCGTGCCATCCTTCTTCTTGACAAAAAGAACACCACAACCCCAAGGAGAAGAACTCGGTCTGATCAAACCCAGACGTTCTTGTTCATCGAGCTGCTTCTTCAATTCCTTCAGCTCGTTTGGTCCAAGCTTGTATGGACGCTTGCAAACGGGTACAGTACCAGGCTCTAGTTCGATAACGAACTCAACTGGCCGGTGCGGAGGCATACCCGGAAGCTCTTCTGGGAAGACATCTTGATACTCGCAAACGACTGGAATTTGAGAGATGGCATCCAATTCGCCCTTCTCATTGAGAGAGAAAAACCGAATGGTTTCATTACGAGCGGCAAAAACAATCACATCCTCAGACGAGTGTGTCAATTGAATTTCTCTGGCAGCACAATCAAGTTGAGCCTTGTGCTTAGAAAGCCAGTCCATCCCGAGAATAAGATCAATATCCGAGTCACCAAGAACAATTGGAGAAGACTGGAATGCATAATCGCCCAACTTGATGGTAACATTCGGAACCATGGAACTTGCATTCATGCATTTGCCTGGAGAGACAACTGCTAACGGCCTAGGCAATCCTTGGAAATGCAATTCATGCTTGGATGCAAAAGGTCTTGATATGAAAGAAAGAGATGCACCAGTATCAAAAAGAACTTTTGCAGGAATATCGTTAACAGGAAGATTACCCATTATCACATTAGTAGATTCCTCCGCTTGAGCTGCATTCATCATGTTCACCTTTGCAAACTTTGGATTATGCTTGACCACTGCATTGCTGGAAGATCTGACAGGAGGAGGAGGAGGAAGACGCCTCTGGTTGAAGCACTTGTTAGCATAGTGACCTTTCTGCTGACATTTGTTGCAAGTCACCTCTGAGAGTGGACGGTGATAAGGAGCATTGGACTTTGGAGCCTGATTCTGAGACTTGTTCTGATAGCCAGAGTTGGAAGAGTTGTTAGAACCATGGCCACCTTTGTTCTTCTGCTGGTAAGGCTGACGAAACGGAGGAGGAGGAGGCAACCAGAACTTCTGTTGCTTAGCTAACACAAGTGAGGAAGAAGAAGACTGAACTGCGTCCCTGACTCTTTTCTTAGAAGCCTCACACTTGAGCTGAGCAGCCTCTTGCTTCAGTGCCATATTGTAGAATTGATCAAACTGAGTAGGCTCAACAAGAACGAGAGCTAACTGCAGGTCCTCTTTAAGACCACCTCGGAAGTGATAGATCATGCTCTTCTCATCAGGAACGTCTTGTTTAGCGAAGCGAGCAAGTTTCTGAAACTGAATGTTATATTGATACACAGACATGTTTCCTTGCTTGAGATTGCGGAACTCCTCACGCTTGCTCTCAACAACACTTTGTGGAATGTGGTGCGCTTTGAAGTCCCGACAGAAGTCAGTCCAAGTGATCACACGACCTCCTCTGGAATCTTTGTATTGCTGAAACCAATCAGCAGCTTGGTCCTTGAGCTGGAAAGAAGCGAACTTGACAAAGTCCTCAGGCCTGACATTGCTACATTCAAAATGCTTGTTGATGTCCACGAGCCAATCATCGGCATCCGTGGCCTCGGCACAGTAGCTGAAAGACTTAGGCTGATTTGCGAGAAACTGGTTGAGAGTGGCAAAGTGAAACTGATTGTTGCCTTGACCTTGATTGCCTTGATTGCCTTGCCCTTGAGTACGTTCTTGCAAGAGTTGCAGAATCATCTGAGCATTGGCGTTGGTGGCTGCCATGATTGATTGCCATGCCTCCGGAGGTGGAGGTGGTGGCGGAGGGTTCGCTTGACTCCCTTCATTGCGATCCGGATTCTGACGCGTTGGCGGAGCCATCCTGAAGAGGGTGACATCCGTTAGCATCTTGATAGACAAAAGATAAGTAGAATCAACGGATAGAAATTGCAACATATAGTCTTCACAATAAACATTCGAACGAAGATGAACGAATGAATTCCGTAGTAAACCATCACACTTCCATAAGTTGGGAAGCCACTTGAAAAAGATATGGAATGAGCATATGAATTCGAAGCAACTCGAATACCACAATACAAAATAAAACAAAGTATTGGCTTGCAGAATAAGCCGGAACAAACATATGATAGATATTTCGTCCGAAGTTTTCGTGGTGGGGCCCACACGGGCTCAATCGTACAGCACCATCATGTACAAGGCTGTGCACATGACATACGAAGCGTCCCCGAGTCGGCAAAGCCATGGACCCTTTAAGACACAACGAGACCACTATAAAATCAACCGTATACAGGCGGACCACTAGACGTCGAACCCCAATCTCATATCATGCGTCTGTCGGAAAGATATCCTAAGGCTACTAGAATTCCCACTTATAAACTCCCGAAACTTTCTGGTTATGCAATCTGGTGTAGGGGATACAGGGGACACAAATATATATCACCCAAACTAGCAATCCCTAGATCCAGCTGTATCCATCCGTCAACACATAACCAAGAAACCTTCGGAAATCGTTTACCTCAACCTTCGAAAAACATCCGTTATACAAGTTATGGCAATACTCCCGAACTCCCGCCCCAGTACTGGGTGGCGTCGAGGTGATCTCACCAACAACTGCATAAAAGAGATTTCGATGTCGGCGAACTCAGGTATTCCAGAACTACAACGATAAAATTGTGACGACAACACCTCGGAGCTCAACTCCCCGGGACACTGCCACAACCCCTAAATGACAGGAGGCACCAAGAACAATGTTCTCGTCACAAATCGATCGAAACGATTCCAAGATACCCGCGTGATCCTAAAAACAAATTTAGTGAAATTTGAGGAGAGAATAGTCAAAACTTCTGCGTCAGGAGACCTCACCAGAGCGACGAAGGGACTGAGGAGTAAAAAGAATCCTACTCTCCGATATATATAATCTTAAGACTCAAAACTTTTTTTCTAGACTCAACAACGTCAGCGATTCGATCAAGCAGGGGGCTCCTAAGTCGGGGATGGCTCTGATTACCAACTTGTAACGCCCAAGATGCGGCTATATCTCCCACGTGTCGAGGCACGACTTAGAGGCATAACCGCATAGTGGTTTTGTCGCAAGAAGGATCATCTTCACACAATCCCATGTAATGAACAAGAATGGGATAAAGAGTTGGCTTACAATCGCCACTTCACACAATACATAAATATCAATCATACATCATCCAAAATACAAACATATAGACCGACTACGGTCAACATCCAGATGAAAATAAGACAACCCCAAATGCTAGATCCCCGTTCGTCCCAACTGGGCTCCACTACTGATCATCAGGAAAAGACACATAATAACGACCACGTTCCTCGTCGAACTCCCACTTGAGATCGACGCCATCGTCTGCACTGGCATCGTCGGCACCTGCAACTGGTGTTGGAAGTATCTGTGAGTCACAGGGGACTCAACAATCTCACACCCGCGAGATCAAGACTATTTAAGTTTAAAGGGGGAATGGTGCAAAGAGGTGGAGCTGCAGCGGCAAAAACATATTTGGTGGCTAACTTGCGCATATGAGAGCGAGAAGAGAAGCAAAGGAACTGACGTCATCTAGCAATGACCAAGAAGAGGTCCTGAACGCCTACTTACGTCATACATAACACAGACCGTGTTCACTTCCCGGACTCCGCCGAGAAGAGACCATCACGGCTACACACGCACTTGGTGTATTTTAAATGGGTCAAGTGACAAGTTATCCACAACCGGACATTAACAAATTCCCATCTGCCTCATAACCGCGGGCACGGCTTTCGAAAGATAATACCCTGCAGGGGTGTTCCAACATAGCCCATCATAAGCTCTCACGGTCAACGAAGGATAAACCTTCTCCCGGAAAGACCCGATCAGTCTCGGAATCCCGGTTAACAAGACATCTCGACAATGGTAAAACAAGACCAGCAAAGCCTCCCGAATGTGCTGACAAATCCCGATAGGAGCTGCACATATCTCGTTCTCAGGGCACACCGGATTGTCCAAGCTTCCGATAGGCCAGACCAGAGTTGCCCCTGGTGGCCACCGGCGGCTGACAGTTTGGACCAATACTCAGAGGAGCACTGGCCCGGGGGTTTAAAATAAAGATGACCCTCGGGCTCTAGAAAACCCGGGGGAAAAAGGTATAGGTCGCAACTGGTAAAACCAAGGTTGGGCTTTGCTGGAGGAGTTTTATTCAAGGCGAACTATCAAGGGGGTCCCATAAATCACCCGACCGCGTAAGGAACGCAAACTCAAGGAACATAATCCCGGTATAACAGTAACTAGGGCGGCAAGAGTGGAACAAAACACCAGACATAAGGCCGAGCCTTCCACCCTTAACCAAAATATATAGATGCATTAATTAAATAAGAGATATTGTGATATCCCAACCTGTCCATGTTCCGATATGGAACAACTTCAACTTCACCTGCAACTAGCAACGCTATAAGAGGGGCTGAGCAAAAGCGGTAACATAGCCAAACAACGGTTTGCTAGGAAAGGATGGTTAGGGGCTGACATGGCTGAAATAGGAGACATGATATAGCAAGTGATAGGTTGCGAGCATGGCAATAGAGCGAACAACTAGCATAGCAAAGATAGAAGTGATTTCGAGGGGTGGTCATCTTGCCTGCAAGATTCTCAGAGTTGTCGAAAGCTTGATCCTCGTAAGCGTACTCGACAGGTTCCTCGTTCACGAACTCGTCTCCCGGCTCTACCCAAGACAAGAACACAAACAAACGGAACCACAATCAACAACGAGAAATGCACAAGCAACATGATGCAAGACATGTATGATATGCAAGATATGATATGCGATGCGTATGCGTGCTCCGGAAGGAAAATGATGAACATGGCAGTAACTTGGAAAACCAAGCATGCCACTGGAAAGATGAGATGATTTCGGTCGAAATCGATATAAAGATCACCGGAATCGGATGCACGGTTTGCAAATGGCAAGCAAAACAAGAATGACACTAATCTGCGATAAACAGCAAGTTAGCACTTAAAATACAACAAGTAACAATGCTACAGCACCCCAACATAGCAACAAAGCACATGGCAGTAAACTACAGGAGATGCTTGACAAAAGATGAACACTGAGCTATGGCTAGTTCACAACATATCAAGCTCAAACAAGCATGGCAAAAGTGCAAAAGATTACAGGTTCACAGACTTGGTGAAAAACTGGACATGGCAGAAATCAGCATCAGGTAGCAATGTTCGGAGCACGAAATCAATATGCTACAGGAACTTAACATAGCAAAACAAGGCATGGTAGTGTTCTACTAAAAGCACATGACAAAAGTCCCTTACTGACCATAAGCCAAAAATGACCAGAAGATATGATGGAAAGCATGTAAACATAGCAAGTTTCGTTATCAGGTTTCAGACTTAGCAGAAAACAGAGCATGGCAGAAATATAAATATGTAGGCCTCTTTGTGAGCTTGATGCACTCACTACAGAGCAATTAATGGCAACCCAAGCATACCTACAGCAAGATGGCATGTTTATGAAGCTATCCATAGCAAGAACAATTGCGTAGCATGTATGGATAAACTACAATAAGCTTGGCAAAAATGCATATCATGTTAAGAATCTGCCAGAAATATTTTATAGCAAAAGTAGAGCAAGATTGAGTCATGCTATGGTACTCTAAAATTGCAAACAATTTCAGGAATGGATCAATTGCAACTATATCTACAAAACATCCTTACTTAACATCTCCAAAATATGCATGGATCTCTCTCTAGCATCAAGTTTACATGGCAACAAAATTACAGCAGACAAAAACTTAGAGAAATCACTAAGTCCCTGAAATCAGAATTATTACGGGGCCTACTTTGCATGCTTGTGCTAGTCACCACAAAGACCACAAAAATACATGGACCATACCACTGGAAAGATGGCATGGCATACTTCAAAACACATGTAGAGCTCATGCTCAAAAGATGCACGGAATAAATGATACAAAAATGACAAATCTCCAAGTTCTGATAAGAACCAGAGATTAACAGCAACTAGCCCTCTTCCAACGAAGATTTGGGCATCAAGATGACCTCTAATGAACATGGTGCAATTGAACAAAATGTAGAGCATCACGAGGCGAACAATTTGACATTTTAAAAGCGCGAATCGGAGCTACATGCACAAAGTTATCGCATCGGGAACAGGAGCATATGCTGAGAAAATTATCAGACAGCAAAACGGAGGGGGGGTTTCGGGTCAACCTTTGACCAGATCTGGATCGCGGTCAACGGGAGCTCGAGCTCGCCGGCTCGGGCCGGAGGAGGAGAGGGGGCCGGCGGGCGAGGGGCCGGAGGCCGGTGGCGAGGCGGCGGCGCCGGAGGAGGG